>NC_089776.1:28205288-28275288 GCF_040412425.1 Macrobrachium rosenbergii | reverse complement strand
AATGTATTGTAGTCAATATCTTTGTTTTTTTTTAAACGAAGACATGTTCAGTACATGAAGGCGCATTCGAGATATAGTTGAAATGGTACAGGATTATAAGGAGGCAACATGTAGCTGATGAATGAGGCAGTGTATTCTGACTTGTCAGTTCTAATCACGCTTACTGAGAGGGAACGGTCTAAATCGAGAACAAAAGTCAAGTTTATTTCCTTATTAGAAATGTGAAATATTTGCTTAATACCGAAAATAACATTTTACGTGAATGTCGTGCGTTGAATGCTGATTAGCCTTTAGGTATAAGTTCGAAGAATGGCTATATTTGGATTATTTCTTTTCAGGCCATAAAATGAATATTTTGCTCTCAAGTTTCTACAATATGACGAAACCGTGATACTGTCTGTTTCATGGTGTTGTTGTATTATTTAAACAGAATTCTATGAAATATATCAATTCTCAGGCCATTGGAAAATGGCTCTTTATCCTTCCGATTGTTCCACTGTTAGTTAATCCAGCGGGTCGTTGTAAATTTTAAAGCTAGCTTTCTGTACAAGAGAGCAGTCATGTCCGATTCAGCGTAGACTGCAAGTTTTCGCAGAGTGTCTTGGTAATGGAGTTGGCCGTGGGTTCGAAAAGTCTTCTTCCGATGCTGCTGTCATTACCTGGTACATTTCTAATGGAATTGGGCTTTGCAAGTTAATGAAAACCCGACACGAAAATAGAAAATAGAGTGGAGCACACTTTTCATAAATATAACAGTCAAACAGTCAAAAGAATTTAGGGTAATTATATGAAGCAATTCGCCTTTCCGAATATAGAAGAACATGACGCATAGATAACAATCATTTCTTTGTTTATCTTTAAGAGAAAGGCTGTTTTTTTCCATATAACACTTGCAAGTGGTGTTGGTAATCATATAAAAGCAATGGCCTTTGCCAAGGGATGAAAGCAACGGCCTTTGCCAAGGGATGAAAGCCCGATTGAAAATGGGAATTATTTCATTTTTGAACGAGACAATCCTGCCATAAGAAATTATTACACTAAAATTTTCGTTAATAATATGAAAAAATTTGCCCTTCAGTGAAAGACAGCTAATTTGAGTTTTTTTATTTTTATTTTGGCAGCATCAGATATAATATACGTTTTAGGAATTACAGACTCTCTGGGAGGTTTGATTAATAACATACAACGAACTTTTTCATTTAAAAATTAATTTTTTTTTTGCTGAATTCTTTGCCTAAAGAAACTTCTTGATAATAAATACTCGCTTACTTCAACTTGTTCCTCAGAGGTATCAGGAGTTTCTTTTTATACATGCCTTGGTTCAGTTGATAAACTAGTTATGTGATTAAATGGTAAGAATTAAAGCTGATCTCTCTCTCTCTCTCTCTCTCTCTCTCTCTCTCTCTCTCTCTCTCTCTCTCTCTCTCTCTCTCTCTCTCGGTGTTAAGTAAACATCATGAATGATGGAAATTTATTCATTCTGGGACATGTTTGTCTGTTTTGAAATTCCCTTTATGCAGGACTTTCAATGTGATCATTATGCAATGTGTTATGACTATTCTCGTGCTTGTGTCGAATTGCTGTTTTTACCAGAGGAACTAAAAATTGAATATTTTGTACAGTCAATAATGGACGCATATGGGGCTAATTGTATTAAGTTGATGGACACAGCTTGCGTGGGAATGTCACGTGGACGAAGATTTAATGTTAAAAGTTTATGTATTATTGTTTTTAGTGTGTTGATTATCGTTACTGTTGTTTTACTGATTTTTAATGGTATAATCTTTTCAAGAATCCTTGTTGTTTTCGTTGTGATTTTTCTGTTATTATTCTACCAACCGATTTTATGGAAAAACTTAGAAGAAAGGGGTTGAATTAAATTTCATGAAATTTCGTTTTGTGTTAACTGTACACTTAAAGTGTATGCTTTGAAATTAAGGATGGCGTTAGGGGACTCGTAGATTTTGTTGAAAACTAGAAGGATGTTTCTTAAATCAGCCTGTTGAAGATTTGTCGTCTTTTGATTGTATTATCTACAGATGATGAGGAAGTTGCTTAGTTTATGTCAATTTGTATGCAGATTTGACTATGGCGGCCAAGTTTATTTGGTCGCTTTTTACAAAAAACTCGAAGAAAATATTCAGCTTTGAGACTATTTGTCCTATTTGATTCAGATTTGGTATGTAAGGTAAAATAGGCGAGTCAAAAAGGATCATATAGAATAAAAATAACTCGTATTTGCGTATATCATGTGACCTGGTCACTTGAACCCTATAAACATCATGTTACACGCAGGTTGATATTGTTTTGCTTGGCGAAAACCATATAAAATGTAGTATAATTAAAAAAAAAAAGAAAGAAACATAATCAGTGGTAGGAGACTAGCAAGTGAGTGGCGTCTGCATCACTTTTATGTCGGCCCTATCGGATTTTTTGCAGGAAGCCTTAAAAAAATCATATTCCCTATGCTAACAAATGAGAGTAGTTAATTTGATGTCAATTCGTATGGAAATTAAGGTACGGCTACCATGCTAATTTGGTCACGACACAAAACTGGCAAATTTTTTTAAACCATTGAGAGTATTGGCCGGCTTTCACAAAAATCTGGTATGATAGATACCACAGGTGTTTGTATGCATGTGTCTGTACACGTATTATATATATATATATATATATATATATATATATATATATATATATATATATATATATATATATATGTATATATATATATATATATATATATATATATATATATATATACATAATATATATATATATATATATATATATATATATATATATATATATATACATACATATATATATGTGTGTATATATCTATATATAATATATATACATACATATATATAAACATATATATATATATATATATATATATATATATATATATATATATATATATATATATATATATGTGTATGTATGTATGCATGTGAATACATATACACTCATACACACATCACTGACACTGATATTGTTTCCGCTAGGCGTGGACACTCCTATTTACAGCCAGAAACCAATCCCTTCTCACAGGAAGAGGCGGATGTATCATTTGTCAAAAACAGAACCACTGTGACATCTAGGAAGCCATTCTCTCTTGATCTCATTCAGAAAATTTTTCAGGAGAATGTAAATGATGCGCAACTACGCATCTTTATGAATCAGTTGTTATAATTGTTACAATTTATCGTGAGATATCTAACTTAAGCATCCTTACTATCCGATTAACGTGGGAAAATTCACTGAAACACTGCAGTAGAGCAGGCCCATTTTAAAAGTACTTGTTATGTTTACGGTAAGTATTGTGTATAATAATACATTTCTTGAACTGCATCAACATGCACATTTTTTTGTAGCAATAACCTGTGATAGCTTTCATTGTATGACTCAGTCCAGGCTAACTTTGAATTTACGTTTCAGCCGATGTTAACTTTCCATTTAGTCTGTGTGAAGTTTTCGTTTCAATCTGTGTTACACTTACGATTCAATTTGATAACTTTCAACTAACGTTTCAGCTTGTGTTATCTTTCAATTTACGGGTATTATTTACAGTTTGGAACACAACGTATGGGTAGATAAAATCTTCCCCCTTTTATAAGAATGCAAATGTAGTCGATGAAAGTGTAACCATTTCCGATAGTGAAAAAAACGAGAGGATGCCTTCTATTTGCAATTCCAATAGAGAAGTTCATCGGATAGCAGAGAATTTGCAAGTCGAACATACCATCAACTTTTGGCTCAGGATTCCTAAATAAGGAATAATAATGAATATTCATTAACGTACGTCTCATACCATACATCCTCAGCGATATTGAGAAGACAACAATGAGTGAAAATTTATACGTAATCGGCATGTGAGAGAGAGAGAGAGAGAGAGAGAGAGAGAGAGAGAGAGAGAGAGAGAGAGAGAGAGAGAGAGAGAGAGTTGCCTCACCAGCGGCGTATCATTTACTTTTAGCTACCGTAACATCTTAGTTCCCAATTTCCCCTCTCTCTTTGGATAGTTCCAAGTTAGGTTAAGTGACGGTTCGAATTCCTGTAGGGAAAGGACCTCTTTCTTTGTTATGACAAGTTATAAAGGGATCCAAAAAAGAGAGAAAATCACGGAGTTAAGACTTTATGAGGACATACGAGGTAAGTGTAAATGGGTGCTTGTAGAGCCTTATATGGGTATACTTGGCCTTACCATAAAAATTACGCAGTACTTCGTAAACAGTCCTGTATGATACACAGTATATATATATATATATATATATATATATATATATATATATATATATATATATATATGTATGTATGTATATATATATATATATATATATATATATATATATATATATATATATATATATATATATATATATATATAGTTATATATATGTGTGTGCCTTTGCTTTTTCTATAAGCATTTTTTACATACTGGTGGTATTGCAGTCAAAAGGTTACTGACGTTCCATTTCTTGGTAAACTTAATGGATGAAGTTGCTATCTCGCTCAAACAACGTCCCCCAACCACCAAATTAACAAGTCACAGCTGGACGGACGGATGAATGATAGGCCGGGGTTCGATCCCGATTTGCGTACATCGGGATCGAACCCCGGCCTATCATTCATCCGTCCGTCCAGCTGTGACCGGGATCGAACCCAGGCCTATCATTCATCCGTCCGTCCAACTGTGACCGGGATCGAACCCCGGCCTATCATTCATTCGTCCGTCCAGCTGTGACTCGTTAATTTGGTGTTTTGGGGCCGGTGTTTTGTGTGAGATAAGCAACTTCATCCATTAAGTTTACTAAGAAACGGAACGTCAGTAACCTTTTGACTGCAATACCACCAGCAGGCAAAAAATGCTTATAGAAAAAAGCAAATACACACACACACACATATATATACACGTACATACAGACATACACAAACTTTCTTTTATCAGCACTGGGCATGAGATGAGGGGGAAGGAAGAGGAATGAGAATCATGAGAGATTGCACAAATTGGAAGAAAATTTGATTCTGTAAAAGCTCGAAAATCCCAGAAAGAAATCTTTTATGTGCTCTGGAATTTTGCCTTGATCCGTCCTAATGGAAAAAGCGAAAGCAGAAGTCCTCCAGGCTAATTGCTGTCTTAACAACAAAACACACATACTCTCTCGCGTAGATAGAGAAAGAGAGAATGGGAGGATAAGCTTCGCGACGACTGAGTTTCTCAATCTAATAATCTTGTGTTTGATCTCTGGTCTGTGCACCTTTATATTTTGGTTTTCTTTTGTTTTATTTCGTTTGTTGAGAGAGAGAGAGAGAGAGAGAGAGAGAGAGAGAGAGAGAGAGAGAGAGAGAGAGAGAGAGAGAGTTTAATTTAATGGTATGTATTTGTTATCTCCTTACTGACATGAACAGAAAATGAATGTAAAGATCTAAGTTTAGGCAGTGCGTTGTTAAAATTCCCGAGTTGGGTGCTGGAACCGAACCACCTTTTTTCTTTCAGTCATAAGGGTCCATCCGTTCCATTTTGAGAAATTTCTTTAGTCCTTTTCTGTCGTTCCAGGCTTCAAATATCTGAGTTTTTTTTTTTTTTTTTTTTTTTTTTTTTATAGATTGAAATTGGCCGCCGTTATTTCTCAACTTTGTGAACAAGTTTGGATGAATAAGATCGAATATTTTTGAGACTTAAATGATCACTTAAGGGTGCAGAATTTTTAAATAGTTTCTTAACCTTTTGTATATTTCTGTTTGCTTGCGTGAAAAACTTTAACTAATTATCTTTTCTTTTTCCAGGTAGGTTGGCTGGTAATTTTCAACACAGATGTTAACGAAGGTAGGAAAATCTGTATTTTTCTGATGTTCTTGTGTGGCCTTAATCGCAAAAAATGTAATTATATGCGCGCCACACACAGACTATCATTATATATATATATATATATATATATATATATATATATATATATATATATTTATATATATACTGTATATATGTGTGTATGTATTTATACATACATATATGTACAATAATATATACTCTCTTTTTATGCATGTGCACTTGCGCTAAGAGTAATAAAGAGTATATATATGCGGTGACTGCAATGTTCATCTTGCATAGTGTGCAATAGCCAAAGTGGACGTCTGGGCTGAGTGGTGCAGCAATCCGGTCACGTTTGTTAGGTCCATGGATTGCCCCTGGCCTATTGCCCATCAGTGTACCCATGCTGTACACTTCTGCTACCATCTCCTCCAAAACAGGAGGTAATGTTTATACTGTATATATATATATATATATATATATATATATATATATATATATATATATATATATATATATATATATATATATATATATATATATATATTGTGTGTGTGTGTGTTTGTACAAGTATGTATTACGCTTGCACTCAAGGCATTCTCAGGCAAACCAAACCAAAAAAGGCCTCAGTGTTGCAAATAAGTCGAAGGTCGAAGTTTATTAAGTTTGAATTAATCTCAGGTGGGAAACAGCTGTCCTGGATTAACCAAGGAGAGGTTAAGGGCAGTAATGCGAATTACAGAGAATCTTTAATATTTTCTTTTAAAGTTCCCTCGAGCATCCTGTGAAGGCTACGGTCAATAGAATATAGACCTGAACTATAAAAGTTAACATCATTTTTTTGGTTCGCTGTATTATTTCAAATTACGAGGGTTTTAGTGAAATTATTATTACATTTTGTTATGAATCTTCTACTGGAACGATCTATTCAGTGTGATTTTTTGCTTAGGTTTACAAAAAGAGCAATCTTTTGTCAACCCTAGCTGAGCATTTTTTAAAAATTATCCAGCCATTTAATTCCTCTCTCTCTCTCTCTCTCTCTCTCTCTCTCTCTCTCTCTCTCTCTCTCTCTCTCTCTCTCTCAGATTAATAATTAACTGTCATTGTGTGAGAATTTCTATCATTTATAAATGTTACATTTAAGTTTTACCGAGGCAGATATATTGTATGTGATGCTCATTTATAAAAAAAAATGATAATTTTGCATTCATGAGGTTAGGTATTTTCATGCTTTCATTTAGATGATCTTCCTTAGATGACCTAGTTGTTCAATACGGCAGTGACAGATGACATCTCGGGATATGTAATAGTTGTATTTTAGACAACAGTATTTTATGATGAAGCCAGTACGACTAACACGTGAAGAGTTTTCTGGCTATCAAGGAAAGGAAAAGAATGCATAGGAAAAAAGGTTGGTGTTATTCTCAGCGGAAAAGTTTTTCTTTCTAAACAGGAAGTCATATATATAAAGAATATTTGTAAACAACCCAAACCCCCTAAAATCTCTCTGCAGCTCGTCCGAAAAACTATTGAATGGTCCATTCTAAAATGAAAGGTGATAAATTCCGAGAAAAAAAAACTAACAGAAGCAAAACAAAGAGGGTTCTCTCTCTCTCTCTCTCTCTCTCTCTCTCTCTCTCTCTCTCTCTCTCTCTCTCTCTCTCTCGCTTCTTTTGTTTGTATGTGATTTTGGTTCCCCTCTTCCCCCACCCCTTTACCTCTATTTTGAGATTTTCCATTTTCTTTCCAGTGGAGACAGAGGGCAGAATTTAATTTCAAGGCAGACAAAAGAGTCTTAAGCTCTGAATAAAAGGTTTTAAAACAAGTTCAGAAATGTGCTGTCATGCCGACGGCAATGGGGCACATTTCGTCCGGGATGGAAATCCTAGGTGAAGAGGGCTCTCTCTCTCTCTCTCTCTCTCTCTCTCTCTCTCTCTCTCTCTCTCTCTCTCTCTCTCTCTCTCTCTCTCAAAGAAGTGTGATTTGAGATTCCTTTCTGACTGGTGGTGCTTCTATGTGTTACAAATGTAACAAATTTTCCTACTAAAAATCTATAATGGAGTGTGATGTAGATTGTTGTATAATGAGAACTAAAGTAGGGCTGGTAATATCAATTTTCAGGTGGACATTATAATGGATATTTTGCCGGACTAACGGAAGGATAATAAATGTCTTTTTTAACCATCGTATCCATCCTCAGACAATAAAATTTGATGTTTTTTCTTGCAAAAAAAAAAAAAGTCAACTAAGGATAGGTTACCGGAATCCGGGAAAATGAAGATAGGGAAGAGAATTAAAAACTGAATTGTCTCCACGAGCAAAGGGAACGAGACATTTTATTAAAAAAGAAAGAAAAACGAGCACTCACAGGATAAAGACTGGATGAGGAGGTCTGGGAGGTGTGACAGGGTTGCTTGATAAGAAAAGAATTTCGCTCTCAAAAGGAAAGAGACGTCTGCTACTACGGTTCAGTATTTGATGGAAAATGCTAAGTATTTTATGTTTGAAATATTACCATCTTTTACTTGTATGTTTCGCAAATTTATGTTAATGTAATTATCATTTTGAGCTTATTGTTTTTCATCTCGCTTTGTAGATCAAACCAAGATATGGAAGCTGTTTGTTTTGGTAGATTAGTTAATGTGGAAACCATATCCGACGTAGCCGGTATATTAGTAAGTGTACTCTTTAGTATGGTCGATGGTTGAAATAGGAATTCAAGTAAACCGAGTGTGAATTAATGGATTCTCAATTTAGCCGCCATGAGTCAGTTCGTTGGTAACGAAAGAAATTGTCTGTTTCCTCCTAGCAGATGACAGTTCTCGTTTGGCTTCTTAGTTATATCCTGTGATTGGTTTTGCACTCGGGTGACTCCAGGGTTTGGTTTTAGGTTTATTGTTTAATTTTTGGGTTTAGCATCGATATGTTGTCATCGGCATTTACTGCATTCTTTGATACTTCCAGAACCTTAGCATTACTTTCTAGAATTTTATTTTCACAATTTGTTGTATTATTAATTTTTAATCGTTTTCTTTAATTTAATTATTTTTTTTTATTTTGGCTCCGCCTGGAAGTCTCATCTAAGACGTCCCTTTTCCTCTTCCCAGTAATTATAATATGTCTCAGTAAGGAATTTGATAATTTTGCCAAATGTGTGGAGTTGCTTGGTTTTTCTTTCAAAAAATTCCAGTATATTCCTTCTAACTACGAAAATTAGACTTTTCAGTCGACTATTAGTGTTACGTGATAATCTTGTTTATTCCGGTCATAATATTATGTCTTAATAGCAGCTGTTGGAGGAGGCAGGGAAAATACTATGAAATTTAGCCTCCGACTGAAGTGAAATTTCTTCGTTTGAAAAACTATCATGCTTCCCTGATTCTCATGAGAGGTAAATAAGATTTCTTGCATATTTTCAAATTTAGTGAATATACTGACAAATCAGTATAGTTATATACGTGGAAGACCACTTGAATATCATCGTAGCATTTTCACAGTTAAGGATTGTTCGTACGAGAAGGAGCCCATGCTAACACTGTTTGTTGTTACCTTAAGGTAACAACAAACATAGTAGATGCCTTTTTGAGAGAGAGAGAGAGAGAGAGAGAGAGAGAGAGAGAGAGAGAGAGAGTTCTGTGAAAGCCAGGTAATCTTCTGAATGTGACGACCCTGACCTCGCTCGCTCTTGCCAGCGCGCCCCAATTTTTCTCCCAAAAGCAGCCCATGAGCGATACGTCAACTTTGCATCTTGCATTCACTGTCTAAACACAACTGGCATAAAACTGGCGAGCGAAACGGAGACGGTAAGCGGGGAATGTCAACAACCGCCAACGTGTTGCCATGGCAGCCACAAAGAAGAGCATTTTCCCATGAGTTAATATTCTATCCATCCATCTAACTGTCTGTTTGGGTGTTTGTGTGTATATTCATCTTCATGTGCAGAAATATACCTTTCACTGCGTCTTGATTTTTGTGTATGGAATGTAACATTTCTCTCTCTCTCTCTCTCTCTCTCTCTCTCTCTCTCTCTCTCTCTCTCTCTCTGTACTCCTTTCTTTTCTTCCTCTTTTCATACTCAATTTCTCAGTGAATAACCTTCAGATGTGTGTGAGCTTTTTTTTTCTTTTTCTTTTGAGCCTCTCCGTGCTGGTGCAGCTAGTCGCTAGGAGCTGTTGATCTCTGAAGATTTGAAGACATTTTGCTTTCGTACCCTTCTCTTTACCTGAAGTACGTAACTGTAAGATTGGTCTCTTTATGTATTGGACTCGTGTAAAGCGTTCGACCATTTAACGAAACTATTTCATTTGCATTCCCTATAACTTGCCCATATTTCGTTATAACCTTATTTCCTCTTTTATTGGACTCTTGTAAAACTTACACCCATTTAATGTAAATAAATTAACTTCTACAAAGCAGGTATTTAGACCGAAGGAAGAAGTACTGTATAGAGTGTTTATTTTTCACCAGCGATCGAAGCTTTCGAAAGAAGTCTCATATTTACTTTCCTCCAATATAAAGGTAATTATGGTTAATATCTATAGGCTATTTTATAATTAACTCTCGGCACTGCCATTCATTCTTACCCAGAGTTCTCGCTCTTCCCCTATCGTACCTTCAGCAATACACCCCACTTTCTTAACTCTCATATATCTTTCCGTTTATATTAATTTTAACTTTTATCTCGAACAGTGGCAACGAATTTCAGTTATCCGTAACGTTCCTCACTGATGAGTTTTTTAACGTATTAATTGAAATATGCAAAGATTTTTCTTGTACATGCTATGTTGTAAAGCAACTTTCTATTGAATATAATGCACATATGCTTAGAAAATAGAAGATAAAAAGCAAATAAATAAAGATACCTCAATAATAGCTTAATGCATGCATGCACAAAAACATAAGTCTGAAAGATTAAGGTATTAGTGCGCGAGGCTTTATAAGAAGTCTGAACACCCATCCAGTTTAACCATCCCACAATGCAGTTACTTTGTTGTACTCCCACATTCATCCTCGTTCACATACACAAGTTTTGTCTTCCGCATACTCAACGCCTTGAACTGTTCAAACCCTAGCTACTCCCAAGGAATAACCAGGCATCCTCCTCGTTCCTTGTTTGCCGTAAGATGTATAAGTACTCCCGAGGTAAAGCGTCAGTATTTTCGTTGTCTTGATCTAAGAAAGGGCATTTGTTCGTCAGTCTCACCGACTTTTCTTATGAAGAATACTTCTGTTGTCTCCGATGAGATAAAGGATGTCATTTCTGATTTTTTTGGTAGTGTTATAAGTAGCTCTGCATAGCAAAAGCGTCATTAAAACAAAGACCCTTTGAACACCAGTGATGATATTAAATCCGATGTTTGGACAGATTACATCACCTAACCTTTCAGTATCTCTACCAGTGATAGGTAATAACCTTTGGCTGATTCAAGGCTTTTTTTCCCTTGAGGCAAGTAAGAGTTGAGGTAGTTAAACCAACATCAAGGAAAAGAAATTTAGGGAAAATCATAAAGAGAAGCAGTATTGCAAAGACACGGTGAAAGTACATTAGCAAAATGATTAAGAGGTGAAAAGACCTGCTTAACTGTTTGAAGAAACAACTTGTAAAATTAATTCAGTAACCTGGTGTGGAACAATTCGTGGAAATAAAGGTTTTAAGGTAAACCCTTCGTTACAAGATGTTACCGGGTAGGACAGGCCTGCAATGAAGATGACAGTATTAGAGATTTGATATACGTATACGAACATCAGCAAACGAAACAAAACTGGAGTGTTTTTAATGTCAAAGTACATTTTATTATGAGGGGGAAAATATTAGCATAATGTTTTTAATGAATAAACGACACGATCAATGAATAATATGAGAGAATGAAAAATGCAAATTTGACGCGTCGGGAGAGCTGATAATGGTGATGGGTTGTTCTTGCTGTAGGGTATTGGGGGGGACGGGGTGAGAGCCTCCCATCCCAACTCTTCCCCATTTCGCGAATAAGGCTTTTCATTTATTGAAGGCGGGATTTCCCCGTCACCTGTCTGGTGAGTGACAACACCTAATGATTTCTATCTAATTTTAGATCGAGGCCATTGACTCGAATTTACTGGTAGAATTTCAGAGGTGATTTTGCTCATTTCTTGCTTATCGCAATTTTCCTCTCCTCTTCTTCTTCTTCTTTGTCTAATTATGATGGACGTCAAAGGAAGTGACGTATTATTCTGCTTCACCGAACCATTAAATTCATCGTAGATGTTTTTCAGTGCAAAGAAGGGGGTAAAAATATGTCCCAATTGCCATTTAGTTGTCGCTCTTGCAATTTTAGTTGGATGTTGTGTGTGGGGCGTCAGAGATTTTGTATCATCTTTTGCTTTTCATTTTTTGAGGGGCAGGGGACAGAAACCAAGCATCTTCAAATGAGATTATTACTTACCGTAGTAAATCTCTCTCTCTCTCTCTCTCTCTCTCTCTCTCTCTCTCTCTCTCTCTCTCCCCGTGTGTGGTTAGTTTTAGCCGCTATTATGAACATAAGACTACCCATTCTCCGAATTTGAGTTCAGTTCCGTACGTACATTTGAAGAGTTTGTTGTCTGTGCGTGTATGTGTCTTCATTTAAGAGACTGAAATGGACGTGTCTATCGGAAAGCAACGTCGACCTCGACAAAAGTGGGAGGTACAAAGGAATCCCATTAAGGTGACAACGTACCGGCTCTTAATTAAAAGTGAGTAATATGATTTGGAAACACAGAGGAAGCAAGGAATTATCATTCTGGAAGCGAATGGTATGAAGAACTGAACGAGCTGTTTGACATTCAATTTCCCGACTTCTGTGCGGGTTTTAATTTGTTAAAACTAATTGATTTTCGTGTTCTTTATTATTACATACGCCTTGTTTGTTCGCATCTTTCAATATTTTGGGCATAACGGATTTCTCGCTAATGCTGCGCAGGTCGTTTTACAAGTCCGCGTTTCACTGCAGTATTTATGCGTTGGGAGGAAGCAGGGAAAAGAGAACATTTAAATGACTTTGATTTTAGCGAGTCAAATTTTTCCACTAAGAGAGGAAATTTGTTTCTGTTGCCAATGCATGAAATTCGATAAACAAGGCCTAAATAGTTTCTGAGATTTCCCCTGTTCTACTTGAAGAAGCATTAAAAGTTCCTGCAGGAGGCCCGCTTGCTAATTACAATCTTGAGAGAGAGAGAGAGAGAGAGAGAGAGAGAGAGAGAGAGAGAGAGAGAGAGAGAGATTTCATTTTAAGCATATCGTAGAATTTAACATTTCGATTTCTAATAAGTGTGATTCAGTCAGTAGTAACTTTTGTCTGTCTGTCTGTCTGTCCGCTTCTCGCGCGAAGTGTCAGAATCTCCAGCTTCTTGAATGACGTTTGCCACAAACTTTCCTTCTTTCTTCGGAACGACTTTGTGAGACCGAGATCTAATTTTGGAAGCTTTTCAGATCTTTGATGAAGGAAAGATTTCGTATCCTTGCCCTTTTATCCTTGTAGTAGATGTGCTAATGTACTGTATTTGAGGTCATTGTATACTCAATTACTAATATGTGTATTTTTTTTTACGAAATAGTTTGGATGGTAAACGATGGTTCAGTTATGATAATTTTGAAAAAGGGTCACCGTCTGTTTCCTTGTTTTCCGTCTTGTGGGTGAGAATTCCGAATTTCTTTTACTTTCGAAAATCTTGGAATACTTCACGCATCTATTATTCGAACCAGAGAGAGAGAGAGAGAGAGAGAGAGAGAGAGAGAGAGAGAGAGAGCAACATATGAAAAGGACAGACACTTCGAAGTGCGAAAATCAGATGCATATCCAGAAACATATTAATATACACATATTGTCGAGTTTATCAATAAAATGTAACAACCAGCGGAGGAAACCCAAGCCAAGTGAGGAATTGAACGAGTGAGTTTTTATTTAAAAACAAATATTGAAAATAGAATCCCTCCATCCTCAGCTCCGCAAGGGAAGGAGTAATTACCATACTAATCTGTCGGTAGGACGTGTGTTTACTTGTGGTTCCCTCCTAATCTGGAATGTGTTTACTCACATCATCGCACGAGATGCAATAAACGTCAGACGTCCTACCGCAAGAAGATTTACAAATAACATTTTCTGAAGGCTATATGAGCAAGTCAGCTCATTTTATCTGTTTTTCTCTCTTGAGAGTTAATGCACGAGTTTTTCTTTATATAAAAATATTATGTAGAATTTTATTTTTTTTCTGTTTTATGCTTTCTTTTTAGCAAAGTCTGCCAAGTCAGTACATTTGCCCCAGTTTGCTTGATCTGTGATATTACCCTTGAGCCAGTGAAGATATTCTTGATATATATCCGTTTGTTAAGCATTTCGTTTTATTTCTAGTCTGTTCCTACACGTACATAAATAAACACGTCAGTTATTGCAGTATAACTGCCTTGAGAGCTTGATCTGAGCAATGACAGACTAAAATAAGAAATAATTCTTTTGTCAACTCTCTCTCTCTCTCTCTCTCTCTCTCTCTCTCTCTCTCTCTCTCTCTCTCTCTCTCTCTCTCTCTGGTAGGTAAAGTAGTAAAAAACGTTCGTAAACATTAGGACGCTTTGTTATTGACTGGGATTTATTTTCATAAAACGTATTTTGTCAAGGTGTTTCTGGGCAAGTAAATCACGAAAGAACGCACTGAGAATGAAAGAAAGTAATTATACGGAGGGGAGTCCAGGTTGTCCCCAAAACACGAGATTTTACACAGACATGAGTCATAGTCTTTTGAAATTTGACGAATTTTAAGGGATCGATCCGAACCAATGAAGCTTGAAATGACTTCACTGGATTAAGATAATGAAGTTCTAAGACAAATTACTACTTGGAGAGCTTAAAGGATAGAGCGGTTTCATTTACTTCGATAAGAGTTTCCGAGTAGAATTAAAATTCATAAAAATGCAGAGAGCATACACATACAATAAAAGCCGGCAGAAATTAACTAGGATTAAGGACTTGCACATTGCACAGGCGGGAAAGGGATGAAAAAAGAAACGAAGAATTATGCACTTTTTGTGTTGTAAAACCTCAATAATATTAAACTAGGTTTTGTATATTACTCCTGTAAAGTACAAGTTAAACTGTTTCAAATTACAAAATAATAATAATAATAATAATAATAATAATAATAATAATAATAATAATAATAATAATAATAATAATAATAATAATAATAATAATCAAAACATCAAGATTTACTTATAAAGTTTAGACTTGCAACTATTAAGAGCAATTGTAAATATTTACAAAACCTTTTCAACTTGCAAGCACTTACAAAAATATATATACTTTACATTGTTATAAGGAGCAAAAGTGTTCGAAAGCTCACCAGTTCATTGTAACTTTTTAAAATATACCTTCAAAACTCGTTTTTTTTAACGTGATTGTTCACAACCAAGCTGAATGGCATTCCCATTAAATATGCAAGACGAATTGGAGGGAGCAGATGCATAGATCAATGCTGATGAGGTCTTGTCAAGTGAATTTGCAGTAAATAGTCTCTTAGACTTTTTCGTGAAAATAGTGATCGGAAATGGAAGGCATTTAAACAGAATTTGAATATGCATTTGAAGCTTTTTGAATCGCCAGAAGATTTACAGGGCTTAGTTAGAAGAATGCTTCATATACCTGGAGAGAAGACATTCGAAACAGTTCTAAGATGATGTTGAACTTTTAAAATCTTTAGGAACAGTGATATCTAATACCGGTTCTCTTGAGTTGGAATTTAGCGAAAGACTAAAAAACGCAAATCGAACAATTGGCAAGAGGAATCAAATATTAGAATCTCTCACATGTATATGAGATGATGAGGTGGAGGTTGCTTAATCTTGTCCGCGCAACCACTGGAAAAATAGTATGTGCTAATCAGCTGAGCTTCTGTGGGCACAAGATTGGAAGACCCACTCTTACTTGGATGAAAACTATGAAAAAGGGAGACAGGAGAACAATGGAGATTGGAAGATAAAGTGCAGGAAAACATGATCGGCAGAATTTCAGAGGCTGTTTTGTGTCATTCTGTGTTGGAGGCGATAATCATGATGGTTTTAAATTATTTATATATATATATATATATATATATATATATATATATATATATATATATATATATATATATATATATATATGTATGTAAATATATATATACATATATATATATCTGTGTGTTTGTGGAAGATATGTATATATTGTTTATAAAGGAAATTTTTCACCTATTGTACTAAGAAAGAATACAAATATTCGTATGTGGAAAAAAGAGGAAAAACGAGTTAAGCGTAGGTTACTGTAAAATACTCAATGAAATAAAAAAAACTCCATAAATTTATGCATGAATCGTATAAATGAATGCCTAAAAATGTTTAACAGAACGAAACAATAGTAAAAGTAACTACAACCCTGTAAGTCATCTCCAGAAAATTAAAATGTAAATAATTCAAGCCCTGTCATGCCTGTCATGCGATAAAGCAAATGTCAGAGCATGTTACACCCTTTGCTTAAATGCCTGCAAATGCTTGTGTATAAAGTAAGCTTTCGCTGGCTTTAAGTTGAATCAGAATCTGTATATCTACTGTGCGTCTGGTTCTGGATCTCATAAGTGTTTTTGAATCCCTGTGCAAACACAGTTAGAAATGGAATCTATTCGTGAATAACATATTGAGATTTTATATGTAAATTCATTAATAAATTCCTAAATATATAAACAAACAGTGACAACGGAACAAAGCGTCACCTCGTTTTAATAACCTTAAGAACAGAATATTGGCAATGCTTCTAATATTGTAAGGGGATGATGAGAATTGCTGCGTTTGAGATGGGATAAGTAAACAGAAGCAAATATATATTCATTCAGTCGACAGGTTAATGCAAACGATAGAACAGTATGATTTCTTAATATTCGATTCTCTCTCTCTCTCTCTCTCTCTCTCTCTCTCTCTCTCTCTCTCTCTCTCTCTCTCTCTCTCTCTCTCTCTCTCTCTCTCTCTCTCAGATGCACAAGTCCAGGTAATGCCGCTATCCTGAATATTGAATTGGGAAGCACAAGGATTGAATCTTCGACATTTCCATCTGTATTGTAATAAATTATAACTCTCTCTCTCTCTCTCTCTCTCTCTCTCTCTCTCTCTCTCTCTCTCTCTCTCTATATATATATATATATATATATATTTATACACTAGCTGACCAATCAGGCGCTGCCCAGAAAACTCTGACGTACTCAGAAAAGTTTTCCAGTATCTCCTGTAAATTGTTTAGTGTAAAGTATGTATATATATGTGTGTGTGTGTATATATATATATATATATATATATATATATATATATATATATATATATATATATATATATATATATATATATGAATGTCTTTTCCTGTAATACTACAGTGTAATATGGGCCTTCTTATTTTCATATATATATATATATATATATATATATATATATATATATATATATATATATATATATATATATATAATATTCTTTGTTTTATTTGTCCAAACTTAATTCTGTAAAAGTATTTAGTAGCAAACAAACTCAACACTTAATTCACCTGATCCACCGAAAGTCCTTTAAAATCGACGAAAGGTAACAATCACTGTCTGCCTGAAGTTGCAGGAAAAAAATATCTTATAAGCTCATTCAGAGCTTCGAATATCTCGTCTACTTAGCTCTCTCTCTCTCTCTCTCTCTCTCTCTCTCTCTCTCTCTCTCTCTCTCTCTCACACCGTTGTTTCTCTGTCTTTCCTACGTCCAAATTGAAAGAGTTGTCTCTCTCACTCTTAAGTTGTGGAGATGATGTCTTCATAAGCCCCTCGTAACTGTTTAATTAATGATAGTTAGATTGATAGAAAACACTGGTAAGGCCTAACACCCCCTCTTCTCTCTTTCTCTCTCTCACTTTATCACTCTATCTCTCACTCTCTCCCAACACACCCATTCACTATCATAAAATTCAAAATCCTTAGGCCATGTATCCACCATCACGTAGTGACACCTGGCAACTACAATAACCCGTCAATTCGTACCCCTTGCTGATGTAATCATATACTGTTAAATGATTGTTTATGGTTATATATTAGAATGGTATATATTCATTTTTATCTTTTATCAATTTGCATTTATTCAAAACAATAAATAACCAATTGCCTTACATTCCTCCACGAGGGGAATGACTATTACTTCATCATCAAAGATATGAATTGGCCGTGGTTATAGATACCATATGGACACGCATGGAGGTAATTTTTTCCTACCAATCTACGCATGCGCGGATGGGGAAGAATTTCTTACGTCTCCTCTTCTCTCTCTCTCTCTCTCTCTCTCTCTCTCTCTCTCTCTCTCTCTCTCTCTCTCTCTCTCTCTCGCCTTTTCAGTCAAATTAGAATCTAACAGTATGATTTCACAGAAATAACAGAAAAATAACCGCAGCTGATCAAAGACATGTCGGCATTTGTAACTATTCTCGACGCCCTTTCCACCAAAAAACTCAAAATGGAAACGTTTTTATGAAGAAAAATCCAGAATAATTTGCACTTTGAAAGCATTTTGATATGCCAAACCAGTTATAAAATATTATATATGAAATTTAAGACTTTGTAACAGTATATTTAAAGAATAATAATACGATTTATATTTAAAAATAATAACGGTTATGTTTACACTGGTAGTGCTATATGACAAAGATTCCTTTCACGTAGCAGGGGATTTGGATTTATTCTTGTCGGTTAATCATACGTCTGACAGCGCCTGGAAGAAAAGGTGGATCGTCTGGTGAAAATGGGAATTAACCCATAAACACTGAAGGAAAAGGTGACATAAAAATGAAAATTTAATTTGTTTCGTCGGTTTGTATGTCTGTCACGGGCAGGGATTTGATTTTGAGTTATAAACCTTTCAGAGGTGACACAGAGTCCGTGTACAAAATTTTGTCTGGGTCTGTCAAGCGGTTTGGATTCCTATAGTATCCAAACAAATAAACAAACATTCACTTTATATGTGTGTATATATATATATATATATATATATATATATATATATATATATATATATATATATATATATAGTCACGAATCTGATGATCTGTAACGTGAAAATGAGAATTCTTGTTATTTATGGTTCTCTCTCTCTCTCTCTCAGTGATTCATAATAAGGACGTTCAAAACTGGTTTCTATCGGATCCTTTGTAGTTAATGAGACCAGAGACTGGAATTCCCCTGGGAGATTTGAGCAGCTACACATTGACTAATTCTACCCAGTTTCCGCCTCCCTACCTTGAGATGTTCTCTTCCGCCGTAGGTGGTGGCCGAGGAAAGCCACTTGTGGAAAAGCAACCCAACAGATCACTGTACCTTCCATAATCAAGATGATTACCTTGACAGACATCAAACGAGGAGTAGCAGCACTACAAGTTAACAACTGACGACGGCTAGAGGGCAGTCGTTGGCCATTGAGGAGAGCATTCCATACCATGGATATCACAGTTTAAAGTGAATAATTAAATGAAAGGAAATGCAGCTTCTCTTGTCTTCAGTTAACCAGCAGGTCTTGGCAGAGGCCTTTTTTTGGTAGAAACATTGAGTGTTTGACATGACAAATTTATACATGTACTCCCTGTATGCCGAAGTAGAATTTTTTGGGCGCATACCTTCATGCTGATGGTGCCACAACATCTTTCGAGTTCATCCAGGTGAGAGATAAATCCTGCTACACACTCATGGCCAACGACGTTGACGCTTATGAAGATTTCTTGATGCTAGTCAGTGTTGCTAAAGTCAATTATTATCTGGGGTTTAAAGTCCTTGATTGTTTACAGTTTCCGTTGATGTGTGACAGTTTTAAACAATAGCTAAATGACGCGAGAAGTAGCCGATACCCTCTGTCATTAATTTCGTTTTATGTGACATGTACTGATGTTCTTACGCAAAATTTCCTGAACCTCTGAGCGCCCTTCGCTGTTATTGTAATAGGTCACAGCTGGTGCAATTCAGGTATTGAGTAACATCCTGATAATCACACACATTGCTAATTATATTTTAAGATTAATTGTTTATCACCAATATTATGTGTGTAACAGTTCATGTGAAGCCTCCATATCAGCTGATTTGTTTATATTGTCATTTGAGACCAAGTGTCCTTGTAAAGGTATGGTTGATATATGCAAGCCATATAAATGATTTATTTAAGATGGAGTTACTTTCTCTGTAATCCCGCAGGATTATATTTATATTCTCAATGTCCACATTTTGTCATTTTATCATTGTCTTTTACTGTTAAATTTTGCAGTATGATTGCATAACTGTTTAACCCTATATGTGTGAGTATTGCAGTGTGCAACACGTCGGTTGATCTGCAGGCTTGACATGAACCTTTACAAAAGTAACATTGGAGGGATGAAATTAATCTTAATTTACAACTAGCAACGTGTTTGATTATCAATAACTGAATGAGACCAGTTGTGATCTATTGCCATAAAACTAGGAAGACAGTTGAAAAATAAAATTTTAACTGTGAACATAAGCTTAGTACCTTGTGCAAAAGCACTTAGCAATGATATATAGCGTGGTATTGGGAAACCCAGATTTTTATTTTCATTTTCTATCGCTCGCACGTGACGTTGGTATGAGCTTGGAAAACAAGTATTTGCTTTTGTGTATGAAAGATATCTGAACTCCACAGAAAAGCCTATTTAATTTTTTGTAAGAGGTGTATAGAATTGATTTCTATATCAGAGGACAGAAGTGGTGGCTTAGTTGATGCGCGATCCAAGTTTTCATGGAAGGGCTTTTGATTACATTACTTTTATTCAAAAGCCGACGTTTCACATCACATGATGCATTTTCAAAGCTGAGACCGGGTAATAAAATAATATAAATAATGGAATACATTTTGTTACAAATTATATAAAAGCTGTATAAATATGAGAACAACATAAAGGCACCAAGAAAAGACAGGACACCTGCCTATGTTGTTAGTAAAAGTGTGACCAAAATGAAACGTAAATAAAGGTGAAAAGGAAATATGTAGACAGTAGGCAGTCAGCAACCGTGTTAATGAAAACTGGTTATTTAGTGTAGGAATAGTTCGTTCATTCTTTCCTCACTCTGGGATTATCCTTTAAAATCTTTGACGCCTACATGCGTTTTATATGTCTTTGCACGGTTTCTCATGTTAGATTGGTCAGGACTGGACAGTCTGCTCCCAGTTCTGTACCTCGCCCCCTGATGAGAAAAGATACGAATCCTCAGTAATCTTCTGGTGCATCCGATATATGTGCCCAAAGTTGATTTCCTAGATATTTTGCCATCCTCGTGACTTGATACATTTCTTACACTGAATTTGGAAGATCATGTGGTAAAGAACATCACTTAATTGCTAAGGTGGAGAACTTTTCAGTCTCAGTTATTCACAGTTCTTTTCAAAGTTTTTATTTCATCTTTTTGTGCTGCATTTATTGATTAATTCATTGTAATTCTTTCGCATTATTGTTAATGACTTGGTATATTAAAGACTTTTGATATGATATTATCTTGTCATCTTTGTATCGATGTATTTTTAGATTTACGATTGACACCTAGAGAAATATTGCAGATAAATTCCAAATAAAACTCCTAATTGTTCCATGCAGAAGTTATATATTGATGAGTAATTCCCTAGATTGAGAAGCAGAGACTAAAGAAGAGGTTGCAAAACATAAGCTGGAATAAGTCATTCTTATTTTAGGGTTCCCTAAAAGATAAAGGAGAGAGGACCAAGAGTTCAAGCATCGTTTTTTAACATTTTTGAGCGCTTTTGGGAGCAGTATTGGAATCCGAATATTATTGTGGAATTTATCCTGTGTATTCCAACTCTTTGGGAAATCTGTAATCATATTTGAAGTTAGAACTTCAGCAAAGCGTAGATCCAAACACTTGGAGTGTTTTTTTGAACATTTTGTATTATATATATACATACATATATACATATATATATATATATTTGTGTATGTATATATATATTAAATATATATATATATATATATATATATATATATATATATATATATATATATTGTGTATGTATGTGAATAGACAGTAAGATGTTTGGCCCTTGTTTATTACATGATATTCTGGGAGCATCATCAGACATTATTTCCCAAAGAGAATACTCTTTCAGGGCAAAGCAGATGAATAAATCTTCATGATAGAAATATCGCCGCATTTATAAAAGAACTAAGGATGGAAAGTAGAAAAGTCCCTTTCATAATCAAGGCTTTGAAAAGGCTCCGAGATTAGATCTGTCTCACCAAGTCCTTCAGAAAAAAAAAATGGAAAGTTTGTGTCCGACTTCATTCAAGAAACCGGAGGCTGTGACACTTGACGAGAGAGAGGGAGAGAAAGAGAGAACGAGTGATGCGAGAAGATGAGAAAATCTTTTTCAGCGGTAAACATGTGCAAGAAATCTGGAAGGGAGTGAGATCAGTGTCGTGACTCTCTCTCTCTCTCTCTCTCTCTCTCTCTCTCTCTCTCTCTCTCTCTCTCGTATTAAAACAGAAAATTAACTTGAGTGTTCCCATTAAGGGCTTCCTTGTGGCACTTTCCATTAAGTCGAATGAAAGGAGAATCTCAAGAAACATATTAGCATCTTTAGTGGGATTTAGTGCATTACAGAATCCAATTTCCATTCCATCTGCGAAACATTTCATGACTACGAAGTCTATTTCAAGACCTTTTCTCGTCCTATTGTTCCTCTATGCAGTTCACAGGTCGTCCATGAAGTCTTTGTTTCCTTAGAATTACCATGTGACCTGAACATGTACAAGAAAATAAAGGATGCTTGTGTGTGTGCATGTGCATAGAGTGGTTATACGCACAAGTACAGTGTGTTATATTTGTTGATTGCCAATATTGGATAATGCTGCGATAAGTATGGCCTGATAAACTCTAGGTTTTTCTTATATGCCTGTGATCTTGTATAATGAGGAATTTTTTTTACGGATATGGGAAGGACTGATGAAAATGGGTCGTTTTGCTTATACAATGTGGGTTTTTGTGTTTTCTTGATTGTGTTATTTACGAATCATTTTGCAATATGTGATTTGTAGAGTGAAGGATGTGCAGTATATGAAATATTGTATATCCTGACGTGTAGTAATTTTATGAATGAAAAATGCTTTTGTTTTTAAGAATAGTTAATTGGTTTTAAGAGGAAGTGCAAAGACAGCCCAGGAATTTCTGGTCTCAGAATACCCAGCTTTGCAACTGATTGTTAAGTGTTTTGTTATTTACAGTGAGTTTGAATTGTTACGGAACAAGCCAAAATGCCGTGAAATTGCTCGGCAAGCTTTTGGAAAGCACAGTGCGTGTAGAGGAAAAAGACGCAAGGACAGGGCCTCGCAAGAACATTGATTAATGGGGATGATGATTGGGACACTATTGATTGATGGGAAATTACCGACGATACGACTAAGCTGAAGATGACTTTACCACGCTAAAGGCAGTGACTAATCGCTTAGCGGGGAACTTGCAACAGAAGGAGAGATTGCTATAATGTCTTTGGGATAAAAGCACGAGCTAATACTACGGTTCATCTGGTGTCATTATGCGACAGTAGAATGCGCTTATGATGCGATACCATGTATATAATTATGCGGCGAAGCAGTTCTCTGATGATATCAGTCTTACGAAGTGAACAGTTTCGGTTCTTCAAGAGATTGGCAGACTTGCCCTCTTTCTCTCTCTCTCTTCTTCTCTCGTTTTTCTTCCTGAAGTGTCAAAACTTCCGATTCTTGAATAAAGTTGAACATAAGCTCTTCACCCGCTTTCGAAGCGGGGTTGCGAGGCTGTTATCTGTCAGTGGAAACTTCAATGCCTCCCTTTTATAAAGTCTGAGTTTTCCTTATAATTTTCCTACGGATAATTAATCTAAATTCTTTTTATTGCTGATAAAAATGGTTAAACCTTGGTCTAAATTCCTATTATATTGCTCTACCTTGACGCAAGTTTGCGATCTCCGAATGTTGATATTATTATTATTATTATTATTATTATTATTATTATTATTATTATTATTATTATTATTATTATTATTATTGAAAACATTTGCTGTTTCAAAGGCATCCAGTTCATACTGAGCCTTCTTTATTTTTCTTATATTCCACTTATCATCAGGTAGATGATATGATAAACTTCTAAAGGACTTCTAAAGGTATCCCTCCTTCGGTGTTTATTTTTCAATTCTTGCGTTTCGGGGCAGATACACACAGGCGTTCATCTACAGAAGGAATGAATGTTATGCAAAGGTTTACAGTTATTTATAGCTTGGGAGCTGATTTGAGATTAGTGAAAGTCCTGGCGTTGAACTGTCATTGGTTGGTTGCGATGTCAGGAACACTGGAAACCGCTAAAAATACCTGAACATCGTCGCGTCTGCGTTGAAACGTAAGAGTTGAAAAATAAACAACGAAATCGGAATTTCTTTCCATGTTCTTTGGAAATTTATGAAATGATCTGCCTGCTGATGAGAATATGCTAAGAAAAATAGAGGAGACTGTATAAGCTAAATACCGTTGAAACGGTCATTGTTTTCAATAACACTGCCTTGAAAGAGGGAATCCTTCCATATTATTATTATTATTATTATTATTATTATTATTATTATTATTATTATTATTATTATTATACAAAGAACAATAAAGTCCTAACAAATGCAGTAGGCAAAAAGACACCTCTGCGTAGATTTTAACTGTATTATTAGCTTATAACAAAATTAGATATCTTTAACTTTCGAGGACGACTAGCCCATCGTCACAAAAATGTAGCAAAAATTAAAAATTATTATTATTATTATTATTATTATTATTATTATTATTATTATTATTATTATTATTATTATTATTATTATTATTATTTTGTTGCTGGTATACTAAACCAACCATGTGATGTTACAGGCTCTTCCTCCTATAGTAATAAAGTACCCTTGATTCTCTGGCTATATGCTGTCCTTTCAGATCTCACTGTTCAAGTAATTACAGTTATGGTTTTCCCTTGGGTCGAGATAAGGATTACTAAGTAAATGATGTTGGTTAACTCCAGAAACAGTATGGATAATATTCTTCTTCCTCATCCCACCCAAAATGCCGGTTTCCAGTGAGACATAATTTGTGTTTATCCATTCCTGTATACATATTATGGTGGACCTTTGTTTAAGCATGTAGAAGGAATGGCTGGATGAGGTGTTTTCCCAGTTAAACAGTGTCAGAAGAGTTATTACAGGGCTGTTTAGATGAACTCAGTGCTCAGGAATCTGCCGTAAAATCTAAAATATGAAAAAGTGAAGACCGTCCTTTCCAGGTTTCAGAGGTTTATATAAGAAAAATGCTTGATGATTTCGAAAATAACGTTTGCAACGAAAAAAACATGTAACTGAGGAGGTAATAGAGGGTTTAATTTTAAGAGATTTTTGGTTTTGTGATCCGAAACATTTGTTTAGAAATAAGTTACGTGGGAAGTTGTTTCGCAAAGTAAGCTTATCCTCAAGAAAAATAATATGGAATACAAAAAAGAAAAGAATCATAAAATAGTATTTCCATAGCAGGGTTGTGAGAAAAAACCAAGGGATGGGAATTATGAATTCTTGTTTCATTTCAGCCACACCGTCAGGAGGAAGGTATCTAGAATAAGATAGCAGATAAAGATGACAAACAGAACGGCAGGGTTAACGTTAGAAATTTGTGTATTGAAACCTGTTTTTATGTCGAAGAAGCAGGCAGGAATTCGGACACGCCTCTCCGAACATGATATAACTTAAAGAACAAAAGGCAGTAATGAAAACTGAGGAATTCATTGTTGGGACGAAAAGTGTAATATAATGTTCGAAAGCAATAACTTAAAGAAGTTGTGAAATGGTCAATGATTAATTCTGTATCCACAGTTGTTGGGGACCAGTCGTTAGTAGCTAAAACAGGATCGTTATAGTTTACGCCTTTTGGATGTGGTCAGAGATTCAAGAAAAAATATTATGGACACTGTTTCTGTAGTTGTCCAGCATTATTCGTTAATTGTGGAGACTGTAAATCCAAGCGCTTAGTAGCTTAATTCAGTTTCAACAGATCAACATGGCCAGTCTGCTCTTGAGTTCTGTGTATCCTCCGATTTTGACCAGGCAACTGAGGAACGCCCTCATATCTCTGGTAAAAGATTAGGACTCATATTAACAGATGTCCCATCTATCGTCAAGTCCAAGGTCTACAAGTATATAAGCACCTGCGACCATTGTTCCATTGAGATGGGCATATCTGTCAATCAATACCACCATTGGAAAATGGTATGGCTGAAATCTAGATCCAACTGGGATCACCTTATTGAAACTTGTCAGGCACTTAATATTTCAAGTGCTATATCAGATCCAGATCCCATAAAGTTAAATGAAATGCTGATGGCTATTTTAGTAAGATATGTTCCTAGAAAGGTCGTCAGTACTAGGACAAATGACCATCCATGGCTTGATGATACACGTAGACGAGCTTAGCATGACCAACAGACCAAATTCAACACATGGAGACGAAATCGTTCACATGAAAATTACACCATTTTTGTTGAGTCTTGCTGTGCTGCAAATAGATATACCATATACCTGAGAGAAATCACAGTAATTCCTTAAAGAGGAAACATGAAGGAATTACTCAGCCACATCTGTGATGGACCAAATTGACATCTTCTAGCTTTGTGCCAGGCTCGCCTTCCATTCCACTACTATTAACAGATAATGTTAGATTGATTTGACTGACCCTAAGAAAAAGGCTGAACTGCTTCATCGAGCTTTTGAAGCTAAACATTCAGCTGAAGATGTCCATCTCCTTGATACCTGTCATCCTGAACCCATTCTTACAAAAAAAATTTGCATTTCGCTCGAGGAACGTTAAGAAAATTTTTGATAATCTTGATCCCTGATCCTCTTTTCCTGCCGAGAACAACCAGATTTGCTGAACAGCATCACTAATATTCAGTAAATATGACTTGCTGTCGAACTTTTCAGTTCCCCGGGTCCTTTATTCCTCACACCAATGGACTGTGGAACAGTCTCTCTGAGGATGTGCAACTAAAACCTCAAAAGTTCAAGCGAAGATGTAATGTACTGCTGTACCCTAAATCAGTTCTCCTTTTAGTTTATAATTTTCTTACATTATTACCTTCTGTTACTTCCTTCACATGAACACCATAGGCTTTGGAAGCTATAATTTCTGGTTAATGGCCCCTGTGGGCCTGTCCAATAATAATAATAATTATAATAATTTGCCTTTTAATCCTAGTCCCGACGCAAGGGAAAAATTTTACTATAACGTCTTTAAATATTAATGGAAATTGATGCCTGGTGACGAAATCTGAAAGGACAGTATCATAAACAGAGTGCTATGCGCTGACGCGATGAGCAGTATCCCTCAAAAACTAAAGATTTCTAAGTTTCTATAGTAATTTACTACAAACATCTTCAAAAGAAAGGTCCCTTTGTCTCTTGCGTTATTATTGTTATTTTAAATATATTTTTATAATAATCTATGAAGAGGAGATGAGAACGTTCTTAAGGGCTAGAAGCAATTACTGCAATGGATATTTCAGAAGGCTCCGCGTTTACTTGTAGGTCTCCGACTAATTTAGAATCTGTTTACGTAAGATCATCTCTCGGGAAGCAATGTTCACAGGGCGTCGGAATACGAGAGACATTACTTGGTGAGAGATGAAGAAAATCGTTCTTAAATATGGTAATTCCACTCTTTTTTATGTATTTTTTTTTTTGTTTTTGTTTTGTGTATTCATTTTAGATTGTCCAAATACTGATTTTTATCTCCTTTGATCTACTATAGGCTATACCCATTCTGTGGAATGAGTGAAAGCCTCTTCATATTTTTTTTACGGATTTTAAAAGTTTATTTTGATATTGTCTTGCTCGTATGCAGCTGTCCAGATAGTCACGACCGGCGAATCCAAATACTCATCTGGAAATGTCATAAATTTTGATTATCGAATCAGTGACGACATTTCCTCGTTGATTGATGATAATCATGGATTACCCCCCACCCCCAACCACCTATTTTTTTAAAATATAGAAAACCTGATGGTCGATTTTGCGAATTTTTATTTTCATTGAAAGGGAAAAACGTCAACATTGTAATTTTTATTGACAGTATCTTTTTGACAGAAATACCATAAAACGATGGCAAAATTTCATTAGTAAATCGGAAATCATATATGCTGGCTCATATCTCGTAGGTACTATAGTATTCTTTTGTCTTGACTAAAACATCATTCAGTATTTGGTAAGGTATTAATTTTTAATTTACAACGTGTAAAAATTGTAGGTTTGATCCATCTCTCTCTCTCTCTCTCTCTCTCTCTCTCTCTCTCTCTCTCTCTCTCTCTCTCTGGCATTAAATGTTCAGTGCTGAAATAGCCATCGTCACTCAGTTTACTCATTACATAATCATCCCTTGCATTTGCCGTACAATAAACCTCCCTGCAACGAATATGCAAATGCAGTGTGGCGTCTTTTGCAGTGGCATGCAGGACCGTAATTATTAGATCTGAGGAAATTCCCTTTGAATGTTATTGCTGACTGCGATATTGGCAGTTGGTTATCTGCATTCTGAGATAATCTCTTTTTAATTTGTCAGTGATAATGTTTGAAAAGGCGTCCTTGTCATTTGCAGGTGACAGATGAGAAACACTCTTGGTTATCAGCAAGTGATGGATGAGAAACTCCCGTATGTGTTTGCATGTGATGAATGGTAACATTCTTTGTTATTTGCAAGTGTTGATACGAAACTTGTTTTGGATGAGAACCCCCTTTGTTATTAGTATGTAATGGATGAAAAAGTCCTTACCATTTATGAAAGATAAATGAAAACCTTCTTTGTAACTATTAGGTGAGTGATGAAAATCGTCTTTGTCATTAACAAGTGATGGCTTGGGGGCTGTCTTAATTTGGAAGTGATCGATGAGAAAACCCTCCTTTTGTTTATCAAGTATGGATACGAAACCTTATGTCATTAGGAAGACAAGGCTGAGAAATCTCTTTATCATTTGCCAGTGGCGGAAGAGAAGTATTGGCAAAACCCTGTAGGGAGAAAGAAACCCAGGAGTCCTCGGTTAGGACTAACTTTATTTTGCCAGATCGGTCCCATCCTTGCTGTGCCGATGCTGTTAGGGATGCTGATATGGTACGAAGTTGCTCCAAAGGTGACGCTGTTATACCTAGCAGAGATAAGACAAGGCAACTGTTCCACTTACTAAGCAGATGGTTTTTAGGATGCTAGGGTACTAGGACGCTTATTACACAATCCCATTTTTACAGGTAGTGCTGTCAATGCATCTCGTGCGGTGGACTGTAGGCGTGACTTAAGGTTCTTTACAGGGTCCCTGCGGCCGCTAACTGCAAGTCCTTTAACTCCCTTTACTGTACCTCTATTCATATTGTCTTATTTTCCACAGCCTGTGAGGTTTTCCTTCTTGTGTACCTCTAAAATCTTTATACTCCTCTCAGTTTCTTTTAACCTTCTTTTATCTATCTTTCAAACATCTCAGTCGTCTCTTTTCAACTTTCTGGATTATTGGGAAGGGATGGCATAGCTGAGATTGTAGTTCATCTTCAAAGCCCATAGGGGGAGCTATGGTGGCCTTGCCAACTATCCGATAATGTTTGGCTGTAAGAGTTATCAGCATGCTAACTGTATTGGTATCTCAGGGGTGGGACTATTTCGAAGAAGTAGCCTTTGGATTCCAGGGGTTGGATGGTTCTTGGAGTGGGACTTTGCATTCTGTCCGGAGTCGGGATGATTGTATTTACGTAATGCCCTAAGTCCCATCAAGCAGGTTTAGCTTACACTTTAGCCGTACTAATCATATTGATGCCATCCCCTCAAGGCAGGGTAGGGGTTGGACATTTGGGAGTTAGCTCTTACTGGTGTCATTTGGGGAGGGATGGACTGTATGAAAGACTAATACTTTTCTTTTCTGTTTTCAGACAGTCGTTTTTTCTTCTAATTTATGTTCAAGTGAATGTTACTAACCTCGGTGAGATAGGAACAGAGATAAGGAAGGACACGTTTAAAAAGAAAGTGTTAAACATAGGAGTAAAATTATAAACAATTAAAACTTTTCTAAGTAAAATTGTGAATTAAAAATCTCAAAGAATGAGGACAACATCTCAAGTGGAGTCCTGCCGGTCTGTGTCAGGGCAGTGGAGAAGTCAAGAAGAGGCTTTATCCGATATACAAATGTACTGGGGTGGTGTGGTTGTTTAGTGAAGGTACCAGTTCCTTAGTTGCCAAATTTTCAAGAACGAGGAGGTGGTGTTCATATGGTGATATCATAATAACCTTAAATTTATTATAATTTATGTCTATCTTACAGATTCTGGCATGATTCCTGATATTTGATTGTTCTGGGCTGGATAATTTGCTGCCTGTTCAGTAAGTTTACACCTTTATGAGCATCGCGTCTCACCTTGAGCAACCGGTGCGTACTCCCTACTTCTAATTACATTGGCAGTGATCAAATAAATATACTACACCAGAGGACATCAAGGAGGGCAACTTCTCTTTGTGTTTTAGGAAGCCACCGACAGTTCTAGGATTCACGCAAGCGAATCTGGCATCAACTGCGGGGAAGTGGTCATTTAAGATTTTTCTTAAGATAGGGTAAAAACTTCCTATCATGCATGTAAGGTAATTTAATGTAATATCTAAGTTCTGTGCTACATGCACTGCACCAGATGGTTGAATTTTTCTTGATACTGAAAGCCCCGTAGGGGGTTAATGCCGTCGGTGAACCTCACGTGTTGAACTTTAGGCATCACTTAATGGTCTTTGCAGCGTCCCTTCGGCCTCTAGCTGGCAACCCTTTTCATTCCTTTTATAGTACCTCCGTTCATATTCTTTCTTCCATCTGCCTTTCCACCCGCTCCTAACAATTGATTCATAATGCAACTGCGAGGTTTTTACCTGTTACACCTTTCAGTCCCTTTTAATGTCAATTTCCATTTCAGCCCTGAAAGACCTCATAGGTCCCAGTGCTTGGCCTTTGGCCTAAATTCAACATTTTGTTCTATTTCTACTCATAAAATTGAAAGATGTTCAAAATACCACGAAGACTGGGGACGTTCGTTCTAATAATTAACGTTGCATAGGCTTTTGGATATGTGAAATCTCATGAAAAATACAGTGCTTGCTGCTGGTAAGAAATCTTAATTGTATATTGGATAAGAAACTCAGCTCGTTATTCTGCAAAGGCTGGAGAATGTGGAGATCATTTTATTTTCTCATTTTTCCGAAAAAAATTGTTGACAAATTTAGTCGCTCGATGGAGTGGAATAACGCGGCTTTCACCCTTCACGTCATCATATTAACTGACAAAGAGAAGGATAAAAAGGAAAGAAAAGGAGGAAGATGAGGAACAAGAGAAATAATGTTAGGAAATAAATAGAATATGTTGAAAAACTGAATAAGATGTAACCTGATTTTCATTCTCTTTACTGAAGTCTTTAATTGTAAGTTTTTAGTGCAACCTGCTGGTATTTTTGCATTCTTTGATAATTTCTCTTCTCTTTTCATATAAACTAAGAGCCTACCATAGTGAAGATATATTTTGCTAGTTTGATTTACTTATTATCAGCTTTCACGTACGAGGTAGTGATACTGAATAACTTTCATTGCTTCCTATTCAGCGGTGTTTGCCAGTATTTCTAGCCCTACAGACTGTACCATATTTGTAGTTTTGGCATAGAATACCCTTGCCGGCAAAATGTTGGCAAAATTTAAAGGATTATGTGATTTTCTCTTACATATAAGACGTAAAAGTACTTTATGAACATTTCACGTTAGAGTAATATATATATATATATATATATATATATATATTATATATATATATATATATATATATATATATATATATATATATACATATATACATATATACATATATATATATATATATATATATGTATGTATACATATATATATATATATATATATATATATATATATATATATATATATATATATATATATATATATATATATATATATATATATATAATTGAATTTGATACAAAACGACTTGTTGGTGGGATTTATATATGTGTTCCAAACCGTAAAATATGACGGCAGTATGCTTTATGTAATTACTAATTTTTGCAGTCTCATTGTACTCTCATATCAAGGATCGTATGTACTTTACATGTTCAAGTTGAGTACTTTTATTCTTAATAAATTAACTTTATAAATAAAAAACAGTTATTTATATTTATATCGTACCCATCTTTTATCAGTGACTGAAACATGATCTTCATGAATAGTTATAAACAATATGTACAATATGTACTGTTGGTATTGAAATGCATCGTAGTTTTGCATGTTGCTAAAACATGTATACTGTACATATCTTTATTCTTTATTATTGGCAGATATTTTTTATACAGTGTGAATATTTTTGGTTTTAGCTGAATTCAATATGTCAATTTGATTTTACGTTTTATATTTTGCTGTTTTAAACATACTGCGATAAATTACGGATATTCAACCTTAAAAAGCCCTAAAATGAGGGTTCTAGCATGAGATATGAATTAACGTATACCAGCCAAAGAAATTTATTTCTCTGCAAATTTTATCAGAAAATAAAATTTTTGTTAAGTATTTTCGTCACACTACTTAACAAAAATTTGGTGTTCTGAGAGAACTTGCAGAGAAATAATTTTCTTTGGCTGGTATACGTTAATTTATATCTCATCCTAGAACCCTGATTTTAGAGCTTTTTAAGGTTGAATATCCGTAATTTATCGCAGTATGTGTAGAACAGCAAAATATAAAACATAAAAGGTCAAAATGACATATTGCATAATTTGCACTGAACTGCCTATCGTTTAAAAGGCAGTTTATCTTAATTGTAAATATAGTGGTAAAGAATTTGATATTTGCGAAAGTAGTATTGCAGTAAAAAAAAACTATTCTCGTCACTGAGACTTTTATTATTTTCTTTTTTAAAACACACTGTAATAAACTACAAGTATTTGGCTATAAAATGATGTCCAAATCAATTATTACTTCAGAACAGACGAAATATTAGGGTATGTACTGCATATTATATAATAGACTATGTTTTTGCGTAATTGCTTGGAGCAACTGTGACAGTATTTGTAGTTGGTGGGTTATATTAACTGCCACCATTATTTGTCTTACACTTGCTGATGACCTTATAACCAGTGCATTCAAAACCAGGGAGTTACTATAGTCTGTGTACGATGGCCTTTAGAGTTTATGGTTCGAGCTCTGTTGCCTGAATGTTCACTTTCCTTGTCTTATTTAGTTATTTATGTGTTTATTAATTATTTGTTATACTTTATTAATTAATTGTTATTTCCTATTGGTCAAATGTGTTTAAATTATCCGAAGGCTAGAACTACTGTAGAACTGGCATTACTCAAGCATAAATAGTTTTACTTGAGGATGCTGGAGTGAAAAATGTAAATCAAGATTACAAAGATAAGGCTATTTTTAGCTGAACACTAATAAAAATCATCTCCAGTAACACCTTTTTATGTCGAAACTAGATTTAAAAATTACCACAGTAGACAAAGGCAGGAATAGACAAAGATAAGTAAATTTTGCAAAATTTCAGGGTGCTTTAAGGCCGAAAGTTACAAAGTCCTTACACTAATACCCTCAAGTTCCACAGTATTTGTTAAAAATCCCCTATCCGGAGGTAGAGTCACAGCTCAAGGTAAACGACAGCGTCAGGTACGCTAGCACACGAATCGAAATAAAAACATTAAACATTTATCCTGATAGTGAAGCCACGGCTCAGGTTTAATAAGAATGATGCAAGATCAAAATTGTGGAGAAAAAATGTTAAATATTTAGCTGACTGGTCGAGACACAGCTCAAGATTATAAAAAAAAATGGCCCAGCTACGGTTTATATTAAGTAGAGAAGCTATATAAGTAAAAATTTTGAGAAATTCTAAAGAATCTGCTGGAGAGTTTTATGTCATACAGTTGCGACAATTTGAATTACATCAAATTTTACGTTTCTCGCATTGGTTATGCGACATCTAAAGAACTTTGACCGATTCTCGCACTTGACAAATCAACTTCACAGTAGCAAATTCAGATCGACTGAGCAATTTTATGAGAGCGCCGTCTTTGCAGCTAATTTATATTATTTCATTCTCAATGATTTTTCAACAACGTCCTGTTTTATCAGCTTCTGGAATTGGGAGGTTACCCAATACTCGGCGAAGGGTGAGGGGTATTAGGTAGTCTTTTCAATTCCTTTTGCTTCTTTTCGAAATAACTGCCTGCTACCTACCAAACGCGTGTTTCATTATTACAACACAAACTCTGAACCAAAGCCACCTTTGACATTTTCGATTTCTGTCTCACATATTGTAGGAGCCTAGACCCGTCTGGAAAACACATAATTTATCGTGATTCAGTGACAGGGCTGGTTTTCTCTGGCACGTTTAACAGGGTTTTAACTGAAGACTTACTTCTCCCCAAGAAATGTTGTTGAAACTAGTTTTGATTGAAATGGTCAACTAGAACTAGGTTTAAAATCACTCAGGGCCTTCATTTCGTGTTTTACCCAGCCTTCTTTTATGCATAATTTATGAACATTGACATATGAATTTACTTTTGCTTATATTTTCCGTACAAGTATAGGTGATACTACTGTAGTTGTCAGGTACACCCAATGTAATCTTTGGTTCGATTCGTTGAAGTCATTTCTTATTTTGTTTATTTAATGTAAAGAACACACGCACACACATATATACATATATATATGTGTATGTGTTAAAGCTAAATCACATAATCAGTCAGAAATGACTGCATTCTCACCTCTTTTTTCTCTATTTATCTATATGATGCTGAGAAGTGTAACATCGTAACACATGAAGAAATTTTAGAAAGGTAGATAACGCATTAACCAAGAAAAAGGCAATTTATTTAATGTTTTCGATTACCACTTGTTATTCTTAGTCAGGTTGCTAGTATCAGTGTAGAAAATAGTCGCCGGTGGATTTTAGTACAAGATTGACTGTTTCTTTTCGTCCTTAATGTAATGACGGTTTGTTTGCCAGTTAAGAAGTAAATCGCCAAAAAATATCTGGTCTCTATCTGTCTCCTGGGGCATTGTCTCCTCCGGTTATCTTCTCGTTGTGCAATAGCAGCTTAATTTATATTATATAAAACAACAGCAACGCAGCGCCATATTGTGGTATATACCACGAGGGCGTTAGCAGCATCTGGCGCCTTGGGGACGTTCCATATAGCTATGATTAAAACGTTGCTGTAGTCTGGGTCGCTCATTTTACTTTGAAGGGAATGGATAATATGAAGTCTGTTAGTAAAATCCTTAGCTTAGACTATGTGGTGTAAGTTTAAAGTACAATGTGTGTCGGAAACGGTTAATGAATTGCAGAGCATAAGATGTCTATGTAACTACCATTGACAGTGGAAGTCCTCAAATAAGGGTTTTGCTGTTAAATAAGAATTTTTTCTCATATATTTCATAGAATCGGCAGCGTGTCAAACTGAAAAGCTGCCTTTTTATTTAAGAAAGGACGTTTAGAAAGAAATTGTATATATATATATATATATATATATATATATATATATATATATATATATATATAATTTGTATACATATATATATATATATATATATATATATATATATATATATATATATATATATATATATATATATACACACCCACAACCACATATACATATATATATATATATATATATATATATATATATATATATATATATATATATATATATATATATATATATATATATATATATGAGAAATCGAATGTATAAAGTTAAAGTTCAGGCAAAGAAGAAATATGAAAAGAGGAGAGAAATAAAACTTTCCTCGTTTCTTAGTAGAATACACGCTCGGCATGCCATTGGAAAGTCTTGTAAAACTTCAAAGGAACTGTATCACATCGTATAACGGGAACGTCGTTAACAAAATTATTATGGGGTTAGTATATAATTTTTCTTTGCACTGGCTTCGTGGTAAAAGCTTCTTTTCCTTTGTTACTCATTTCTTGTGATGTGAGAAAAGCTATTACAAGCCTTAGGCTTTGTGGATCTTCGCCCCAGTGTTGCTTTAGTCAAACGGGGTTTTTTATGTTATTATTAATATTGCTTGGATGAGAAATGAATGTACTGTGGTGCCTCTACTTTCGTCTCCTTACTACGATTATTAAAGCCATCGTTATGTACTGTACATTTTCATGTACTTCTATTGGTAACTTGAATATGGGTCAAGGGGGCTTCTTGTGAGCTGTCAGTCTCTACATCAGTTATCACAGACATGTTTGGCAGAGGGGTGAATGAAATCTGTTTATATACATATATATATATATATACATATATATATATATATATATATATATATATATGTATTATATATATATATATATATATATATATATATATATATATATATATATGTATGTATGTATGTATGTATGTATGTATGTATATGTATATGTGTGTATGTATGTATGTATGTATGTATGTGTGTGTACGTGTGTATGTATGTATACCACTAGTCCAACATTTTAGGGGAAAAACTAAAAAATGTCTTTGCATGATACGTTACAGGAATATCAATTACTTAGTCTTACCTTTTGCCGTTTACATCATTTAATCAAACAGTCAGCCTCTGGGAAGAAGCAGGACGCCCGGCTGATTATATATTTTATGTGAGTGATTCTGTAAGCAGGTAAAAAATTTAGGGAAACGTTTACGGTGGTTGGCTTCTTTCTATAATTGGTGGTTAAGGAGCGTGTGGAATCGAAATTATAAGTATAAAGAATCTACTGATCCTATTCATCGTCAATACGTACGATTTTAAGGCATGTGTTCCGCTCTACAAAGTCAAACAGACACGAGTGAATAATCAGTAAAGACAAAGGCGAACACTCATAAAGAATGAACGAAGAAAACTTAAGAAATAAAAAAGCATCTGATGCATCACACGTGTAAGAAAATTCTTGTCGCCACAGTCTTTCATGACTTTAGATATTCTCGTATCACTTTGTATCTCGGTAACTTTGTTAAAAGTTTCAGGATAACTGTATCATTTTGCAAAGCCACTATTCCATCATTTCTCGTTTATGCAAAAAGCTATTAAAAATTCTCTTTTTACGGCCTTTTTATTTTCCTCCTGCGTAAAAATTGAAACTTCTCAGGTTATCGAAACGTTCTTCGTGGTGGAAAATGGGAGAAGAGAAATTGGGAATCTAACCCGATTTAGAGAAGAGCACTGTCAGCAATTTTTGAAAAATTGTTGGACGCTAAAATGGCATTTCGTAATTTCATAAATTTTTCATTAAAACCTGCGATGTCATTATAAGAATAACATCTGTTTTTTTGTTGTTAAGGTTTTTACAGCTAACATTCATGGTAGCTTGGAAATGAAGCCTTCAAGAGGGTTGAAATTGCAGTACCAAAAAGCTTATGCATGTGTGTCTCATTAGGAAAGGATATCATATCCTAAAACTTTAACCAGTGAATCTAGTTTCCCTTGCTTATAACTACTTCTGCTGCTGCTATATCACTTGCCAGCTCTTGCTGCTAATTCCTTGATATATACTGTAGTAGGTTACACTGAAAAGTTTTACAGAGTTCATGGGTTGGAATGTTGACGGAAAAGGAAGGATGTATTGAGGTGTCAGTAGTAAGGATGTGTATAGCCCAAACACACCGTTGGATATTCATATTGCATTGCTATCGTTGCCATGACAATGCGCTGTGCACTTGTCGACATAACCCTTGCCTTGTCTCTTACAGTTGAGTGTGCTTGTGGTGCGATTCTGTTTAGCAGCTGAGCTACAAAAAAAAAGCTAACTTATCTTATTGTTTAGTTAGCATAATGTGTCACTTATATTCCTTAGTAGGGAAATTTGAGTGACAACCGCCAGTTGAACAGACCCACTCTAAGGCCTCTCTCTCTCTCTCTCTCTCTCTCTCTCTCTCTCTCTCTCTCTCTCTCTTCTCTCTCTCTTTGCCTGTTTTATATATACTTTAGCTTATATAATATATATGTATACATATACATTTATGTATATATACACATATATATACAGTATATATATATATATATATATATATATATATATATATATATAAATATATGTATATATATATATATATATATGTATTATTATACACTTTTATATGTGATTCATTTATCTCTCATTCTTACAGGTGAAAAATACTTTTCTCTCAACCTTTTTCTTATTTTTTTGCCTGTTTTATATATACTGTATATTATATAATATATATGTATATATATACATTTATGTATATATATGTATATATATACAGTATATATATATATATATATATATATATATATATATATATATATATATATATATATATAAAAATATGTATATAAATGTTTATAAATATTTATATCAAAGATTGAGGATAGTGATAGATAGCTGCAGAAACTCTCAGAGAGCCTATCTCAAGAGGTGAATGTTGAGTAAACATGGGCAGAGTAAGGTTAAACTTTTAAATAGAATATATTTATTATATATACAGATACAATGAACAATAAAATGTCTTGAAGTTAAGATTTGTTTGTAAATTTTTGTATAAGGTTATTTATCACAAATGGAAAATGTCTTAACGTCTTAGTTGAGATTTAACGAAATTTTTATAGTTATTTAATACAAATAATGTAACACCTAGCAGTACACTATATAGGAAATGTATATATATATACATTCACACACACACATACATATACATATATATATATATATATATATATATATATATATATATATATATATATATATGTATTTATGTATATAAATATCTATATGAGAGAGAGAGAGAGAGAGAGAGAGAGAGAGAGAGAGAGAGAGAGAGAGGGGAATATTGATTTTCACTCAGTGGAAAGAAAATTAAAATAAGGAAAACTGAAAATATAGTTAATACATTTTTCACATTAACATGACACGCTTATTCATTCTAGTTTAGAGTTTATATATATATATATATACATATATATATATATATATATATATATATATATATATATATATATATTTTGGCCAAATATAGAGTTTCTTTATGGTTATGTTTTGTGGCGTTCAACTAAGCACATACCCAGTTTCTTGTTATGGGTTATAGGTCGTTCAGGTTTAAAAATTTATTTTCTCCACTAATTCACAAAGGCCTTTATTACTTTTGTTCATTGTTGTTTCCTTACATTTCAGAGATTAGTTTTCATTTATTATATTCCTATTAAATGTTTTTCCTTTTAGAATTACTGTTGTATTTAAATATTTCCTCTTCTCTAAATCTCCAGCCCTTTGTATTATTGATCTTCATTTATTATTATTTGTAATTGGTCGATTTAAGTGAGCCAAAAACCGAGATCTATGGATATCTTTATTGATGAAGTACTTTCAGTTATTTATGTTATTACTAGATCAAATGTTTCTTAATACCTCACTCATTCACTCCCTCCCTCATACAAATACATTTACAAAGCGCCAGGTTGTTTTTGAACTATTGTCTATAAAATGAAAAGTATTCTTGTATCGCATTTTGTAGAGAGAGAGAGAGAGAGAGAGAGAGAGAGAGAGAGAGAGAGAGAGAGAGAGAGAGAGAGAGAGTCCGCTTTAATTAGTGAAATATTGTTTCATGCATATATAAATTAGTTCACTAGTCTTAAATCGTATTTGATCAAAGTTAGAAGTATGCTTAACGATCCGCTTATCTTTTCACTTTTATTTATTTGCGTTCAAGCGCGAAATAATATTTTCAGTTCGGAACTCTAATCCTTCCTGTGATGTATAATTTGAATTTTCCGGGTATTTGAACTTCCTTTATTTACCATGTACATTACTTCAGTCTTAGGGTGCAGTTTCCATAAGGTAAATTCTCCAGACGATATACTGTAATGCAAGATTTTAATCCGAAGGGGATCCAGAAAATTAATAAACAGCAACAGGTAAGCCCGATGAAAATGTTTGAAAGTTGGACTTCCTCCAAGGATCAGGTAAGCTGCTTAAAGCTAATCTCTCTTCTTCTGGCTCCTGCGAATTTGATATTTGTTTATGAATGTACTTAATTTCGTTCTTTTCATTGTTACGGAGCTAGTAACTATACGTAAGCCATTGAGCCTTACACAAAATTCCTTTTTAAATTGTTCATATTTAAAATCATACAGAATAGTTGTAGATGAATATGAAAACTTTTTCCCCTGTGAACTCACTTACGGATCCCGAGGTCTCTTTGCCAGAGAGCATTTGTTTTACCGAAAAGGTTTTCAGATTCTTCGTTAAGCAGGTTCTTCTTTCACCCTGCCATATTTTTATTTATTTATGCTGTACGGAGCTTATTTTTCAGTTAAGAATAGCTTGAACTTATTTTCATTAAATGTTCACCCTGAATATATTTCCAGCTTCTGCATCAAGGCTATTTTTTTTATAACATAATATGTTTTCCGGTTTCTTCATCAGAGAAACATCCTTTTCAAGAAAGAATGTTTTTCATGTTATGTGCATACTGTAGTCTGTATTTTTGGAGTTTGAGCCCTGTGCTAAGGACTAGTTAGTCAGTCTGTTTCGATGCAGTCCGAGGTTTTATTTTTGATGTTTCATGGAATGTGCAACAAAGACGGTGATAACAATATCATAAGCATTTATAATAATAATTATCGTGCAACTGTTGGCATGATTGCTGTTAATGTTACTACTGATAGTTTCACTACTAATGGAAAGATCGGTATTTGGATTGATGAAAGAAAACTTAGAGTAAAGATATCTTGTTTGTTTTTCACACTGTGAAAACAAATTTATGAAAACATTTATGAAAACAAGTAAGGCTCTCTCATTGGATTGCCATATCTGTCATTTGTTAGAAACTAGGAAAGTGATCTTTAATGAGGTGTACGTTTTTGTCACTGATCTACCTCACCCCCCTACCCCCACCCCGGCGCATTAAGATTTTTCTCCCACCTGAGTTGTGTGTAATTTCGCTCCTTAAGACACTGACCTGGCCGCCCGGGCCTGTCTGAGATTCCCTCCAGAAATAATCTACATTGTGGACTGTGAGACTGATTGTGCTAAAAAGTTGGCAAATTAGTTGCAAAAATTGAAGGTAAATTCGTATTTCTCAATTTCGTTTGGTCCTTCGATCTGTGTATAATCACTGAAGGATACCAGTTCATTTGTTTAGTTCATGGAGAAAGCATCGCTAGAAATATTGTTTGAAGATCTTGAATCTCGAGTGGGTGTTGCTTGTGCACAGTGTACTTTGTCTTGAACTCGGTGCACCGTCGAGAATTCTCTTATAGCTACGTAGAATATTGTCCATTTCTTTTCTCCTTGCGGGCGAGAGTATATTAAAGGTTACCTTCATGTAGGGAAGAGCACTTGTTTCTCCCCATCGCATTCCTGGGCTAGAATTTGTAGACGTCCTCCTGATCCCTCGATAAAACTTGTGATTGTTCTCCCTACTCTCCTTGGGCGAGATTTCATTTGTTTTCTCCTTGTTTTTCGGTGAGATTTTGTGAGTTTTCTCCACATTTCTTGAGCGAGAATTTTCTTAGTTTTTCTTCCCGTAAGGGAAAAATGTATTGGAGTTTTCTCCTCGACCAGTGACCAGAATTCGCCGCAGGACCAATTGCTTTCTTCACCGCATGAACGAGAATCAGCTTTAATTGCTGGAAGGTTGACGAATGCATCTTTGGTTCCCAGTTTCGGAAAATAACGCATGGGCTAATTTCGAAGTGTTTTGGTTGATATCTATTTCAGAGCTTGAGAAGAGTATTGTTGCATCGGAATTCTTCAGCGAGATTTCATGTTATTGGTTGTCCTTCCACCGAAGTGTGGAAGTTCGTTCTTCTTTCCATTGGAAAGTGTTGTTGACGTCTTGGAACTCCACCTTACCAACCCAACCCAACCTAGAGAAAATTTTCTGTTTACAGAAATAATTGCTTTAGTATTTTAACGTCATTGCCCTCATCCCCACACCTTCATAGTCAAAACAACTTCCGCGACCTTCTGTAAGGCATAATTGAAGATTGTGGTGAGTACTCGTTGTTCGTTTTAGGAACTCGAACAGCTGGTAAAACTTAAAATTGGGTTTTTGGAATGCGTTAAACAGTGTATTTTAATATAGTTTAGTGAGCCTATGTAATTTTGATTATTTGAAGTTTAGGAATATTACCATTGGATACTATGAACACAGCATGTTTTGAATGGCGAGTTCATTATCATAGACATGTTTAAAATTGTATTTTGTCATATCCTTTTGAAGTGTTCAGAGAATTAAATTGCCGAATGTGCTAAGAACACCTTGGTTTGGCAGCCTTATTCAGCTGCAGGCAAGCTTATGGTAGGCGTGGTACTAGGATGTTTTTTTTTATTTTTTGAAAATTGATTAGCACCTCGGCGGAACATGTGCAGATATTTGACGAGATCTTTCTTAATCTAGGTGGTGTATTATTTTTATATTACTTCTTTGTGCGGGATGAATTCATCATGACATTTTTGAAGGTTTTTGTTTAAATTCCTTTGACCTGTATTAGATCTGGCCAGCCACGTCTGTTCCTTTGCTGGAAACGTTCAGTTCTACCCCGTCGCTTTTGCCACTTCATTGCGTGCTTATAAATGTTTATTGACGTAAGTAATGTCGCCCATAAATCGTTACATTGCGTTTGTGAGAGTATTGATCTTTATGACCTGAGAAATAACTTGTTTTTATGTATCCTTTGATCGTCCAAGATCCTACTCTCTGAAGCATTGTTCTTTTCGCTTGTGTAATAACTGTTCCCTAAGGAAGTTGGAGTCCCACCCCCCATCCTCCTTTCCCCTTTTAATCTTTTTCTTCTGTCTGGTACGTTTTCTCTTGTTCTTTGATCCTCACATACCTGGATTTGAATTCAGCGCTATCTAGTGAGCGCACGTGAATGATGCCATTGTCTGGCCTCAGGAGTCCCGTTGGGACCCCGCTAGCTTTTGAGGTCCTAAGGATGCCAGAACTGAAAATACATGGAAATTTAGCCGAACCAGCCCTGACCTCAATGTAGATAACTGGTGAAGTTCTCTTCTGTGTGGTCATTGAAATCAAGTTGCACTCTCATTTGTCTGTGGGTGAGCATTGAACCCTAACGCCACCAAGTTTCAGTATTTACTGTAGTTGGCCTAACTGTCCTTATCATTTTGACAATTTTTTCCAACTCTCTCTCTCTCTCTCTCTCTCTCTCTCTCTCTCTCTCTCTCTCTCTCTCTCTCTCTCTCTCTCTCTCTCCGTAGGTTTTAAGTGAAAGTATCATTAAAATGCACCTTGAATAAATTATTGAACTTTTTTAGTATATACTTTCGTTGAAGTAATAGCCTTTGAATTCACATTAAATAAATAATTGTCTTTGAAAAAATATTATCTAATTTTGTGTTGAATGGTGAATCAGTCAACGTAAAATAATTGTATGTACGATAAGAATCCGAAAGGATTACCCAAAGCCTAAAGAGGAGAGTTCTTGGGAATACCATCTACTTAGCCCATAGGATAATGGAAATGTATCATCCCACTTCCCTCAGTTAACCCCTGAGATCAGTCCTCCTGGAAGGTCAATCTCCACAGGTGACACCATGTCGAATGGCTCCAAACCTGTATGAAGCAACCAAGGAGTAAGTGGAACTTGTTGGAAAAGATAAATTTTGACAGTTCACTGCCTCATGTTGTGATTGAGTACGATATCAAGCGGCTGCAGGGTGCCTTAGAGACTTCAAGTGCCATGCAGGTGCCTTCCGAAATAGCCTGGGAGATGAGGCCCAGGATGCCGCGCATCAAGAGGCACAAACCCTCCGAAGCTGGGCCAGAGGTTTCCTTTGCAGGCAAGAGCAGTGCAGGACCCCCAGTTTTAACAGGAACAACCACAGTGTCACACAACCTTAACAGACAATAATTTCCTTGAAACTCCCCAAGTTTGTCATTTTGACGCTCATGGAGAAAATAGAGTACTAGATCACGTACTGGATCACCTTCTGGACGACATGAAGATCCCAGGCCCCATCCAGTTCACTCATTTGTTAGGCTATCTAAACGATGAAACCCATGGAACAATTTTGGGAATGGTCATCAGTAACTGGAATTATGTGACTGTGATTGGGCTTTTGAAGGTGAGTTACACAGAGGTCAATAAAATGCAAACATACATATGTTGATAACTGCATGAGTGGAGCTACCCATTTCATAACCACAGGAATTCAAGCAATTTTTATTTTATGTGTTGTTTGGTGTCATAGCATGAGGCTGCCACTGAAGCTCCCTTAAATGCAGCAAACAAAAGGGCCTCACTTTATGCCAGTATGGATTCTTGCTCTTGAAACAACCAATATCCATTGTCTTTCCCTTTCCCCTGACACTGTCACCTACATGTATTACAACTTGCTGTTCAAAACATGGCTTGACTGAGGAAGGGTTTGCAGTTTGTTTAACGAATGTTGGCAATGAGTGACACGGTAGAGTTCAGTCAACAAAACTCACGCTCTTACGAGTACCATCCAAAACAGGACTCACATCCCTTGCATGGAGGACACACACACACACACACACCAAGGATGTCATCCTACTGTTAGTGATAGTCATCCCCCTTATAAACAGGCATCTGTGCAATTAAGAATGACTCCTCTTTTACGAATAGCAAGAATTCCGTCTCTTATTAGCGGTCACACTTAGGACATCCAACTTATTGCTTTTGTGAGGGAGAGTACAGCAGCAAAGAATGCCTGACACTTGAAACCCACAAACTCAGGAGAGCATGAATTACAGCTCTGTATGCCTTTAGATAGGCCATCAGACACCTGAGTCCGCAGAACAGTCCCCGGCCAAAAGTGTGGTACTAGGCACCACACATTCCTTGACTGAAGAGATTGTTAAATGCCACACGCATAAACATCACAACAGAACGCCCTCACGCTGCTACAACACCAGTGCTTCTCACTGGGTACCTTGCAGGTTTCAGATAAACAGGGAAAGTCCAAAGCCAGCCAGCCATTCGCAACTATTTTGCTTCATGGTAAACAAAAACGTTCCGTTTTATTGATGTGTCCTCCCCAACCCCATAACGGGCAAAATCACAAGCTGAAATATATGAACACATTCTTCATTAGTTGGTCTCAGAGCACGTTTGCACACTCATGTAATTTTTCTGATAATTGTTCTTTGTCCTTAGCATAAATTTGTCATAGTTATTCGTGGAATGTGCGCTTGTTTTGTCTTTTAAGTTCCTCTGTCTCAGATACCGCATCCTTTTAAAGTGCGGTTAATTGGAATTAAGTTCTCCTGTCATCATATAAATGTTTGTATTCATAATGATTAATTTTAAGCGACATCAGTCTTGAAAAAAACAATTTGGTGTACTGAAAGACATTAAAGCTGTTTTCCGCAAAACATTTTAGTGGCTAAGATAGGAACGTTCTCTTTTTCTCACTTTTCTGTGTGTTAGTTTGTCTCGTCGGTTCTTTCGTTTGTGCCTTACATTTGCTTGGAAATACTCTCGTTTTATAGTAATAGATTGATATGAGAGCTAGCATTTTTTGTAACTACAATTTATCATCTTTATGAGTTGGTAAATATGCAAAAGTAAAGGGGAATTTCGGCCCCTTTCATAGAACGAGACCCCGGTCGACTGCATCTTGGTTCAAGGTCTCCACTAACTCCCCTCGTGACCTTAAGAGGTTATTGACACCAGGCTGTCTGGAGGCCTAATGGGTTTCGCCTAAATTTTGTTTGTTTAAGGAGATCCTTAGTAAACAGTCACTCAGGCTTCTAATCATTCCAATCTTCTTGACATTGGTTTCTATTGAGCTTCAAAGCTTAAGGGAAATATCACGCGTTATCGTTTGTGGACTACGGAATATATTGTTATTTTCGGTCATTCTAAATATATCATGAACATCCATTTATCGTTCCAGTAATCGATCACATGAGTTGTATATTCGTCTATAAACACCCCATATGTTATTGTCAAAAATTATTATGCCGCTTCAATAAGGAACCCTCTAGTTGTAATCGTAATATTTAGAGCGAATGTGATATGAGGAAAATTAATTTTGAGTGATCCGATCCCTTTGATCTGCATTTCAACTCTCTCTCTCTCTCTCTCTCTCTCTCTCTCTCTCTCTCTCTCTCTCTCTCTCTCTCTCTCTCTCTCTCTCTATATATATATATATATATATATATATATATATATATATATATATATATATATATATATATATATATATATATATATATATATATATATATATATATATATATATATATATATATATATATTATATATATGCTTATTTCTATATAACGGTGCCAGAGACTGATTAGGGTTGCCAGATTTCACATGGTAGAACATTCCTTTAGGTTAATCTTGGGCAATCTGTACCCTGCTAATCCATGATCTTGCTATAGAGCTTTCAATTTTATGTTGCCTGGTTGTTTGATTCTCAAATTGTTTTGCCTATTAATTTGGTTGTTTATATATATATATATATATATATATATATATATATATATATATATATATATATATATATATATATATATATATATATAACATAAAAATCCAATTCAATTCAACGTTAGATCAATCCAAAATCATCAAGCACTGTCACAGTTTTTGAAACAGGCTTTTCTGCATCTTTAGCTTCTCGTCGCAACCAACAGACATATTGTTCTTTCACTCACTCCTGTTGCATCAGTCACACGATCCATCAATCTTGATATGTCAATTAAAGGTCCACCTTTTCTTTCTTCGAGCTGAAAATATCTAAAAACAATGCAGACGTTTACCTTCGCCTGAGGGCTTAAAGTCCTGTAAAGTGACTCTTCACTATCATGTAGCATTGGGTTAAGATCGTTAAAGGAGGTTAGAAGACTTCTTCACCATTCTGTGCATTTGTCAACGCTTTTCCAAAACCACGTCTCTTTACGATGAGCACAGGTTTTATGTTATCTTCTGGCAATGGAAATGAAATGGACGACTTTTTATTTGAAAAATAATAAATAAAGGGACAAATATGTATTAGCTAAAGGCTTGCTAACTTGAAGTAATTGTATATATATTAAGTAATTGCCATTAAGAGTCAGGTGTTAAAACCAAAGCATTAGCACTGAACTAGTTATAGATTTTGACCTGTACAATAGATATTTGTATTAGCACTCTAAGTCTTTCTCGCCATTTCCAACTCCCCCTCTCTAAAGTTTTCTCTCCCTTCCACCTTCCCCTGCTGGAGTTCTAATAACGTATATGGAATGCGAACAGGTGGCGTCAAAGAACGGACGTGGCCGATATGCCTGTCTGACCTGCATCTTTCCTCTTAAATACAGGAACTTGTGCACGTGGAGGGAAACCATCAGATGTCAGCCCCTTGGGCAACGCCATGGGCCGTTACGAATAAGCCTTGAGCCTTCAGGGGACCTGACCTCGCCCGGTTCCTACCCCAGATTGGTCTTTTGCGAAGATTACCGGAGGCACACCCACCTCTTCTGGTATCTCCGGAGTACAGAGCAGAGACCAAATGAATAAAAAATATTTATTATTTTATTTTCAAAACTACATTGTGGCCTAATAAGCTGGATGCTTTCCCTGTAGCTTTCTTGTTGTTAAATTTGACTAAAGCCAATTTTTTGCATATCCCTTCACCTATATCTGTGTAAACTAGATATGGATATTGTAAATTACTAGTAGGTAGTCCAGCTGTCTGGCCCACCAACAGGATATCTTTTAAAAGCTCAGCTGAGAGAAATCTTTCTATGGCTTCTCTAGGAATAAGTGCCTCTCCTGGCACGAGGCTACCTTAAAATCTAAAACAAAAACAACATCAGCACTCTGATGTGTCTGTTGGTTTATGAGTCCGGAGGTCAACAGCTCAATTGAATCAACAATCCAACCAACGAAAGAAGTCTTTGTAAACTTTTAAAGTAAATTTTAAAACCACATTGAGTTTAGTCTTTCCTAGAGAAGTTGGAATTAAAATAGATATAATTTGCCTGGAACGCACTGGTACAGGTTAATTCGAATTTGTGAGATACTGGTAAGTTGGCTGAAAAAATTATGACATGTTGGGAGATTTAAAAAGGATTGGAAAATTTCACACATTCATATTCTCCTAGTTTGTTTTTCTTTCCGGATACTGCAACGCCACATTACGTAAAGAAATAAAGAGTCTCGAATAATGTTGCCCTTATCAGAGTATGTGTTAGAGTTTTTTCCTTATATGTCGATAAGGGCTGCCTTTGAAGGGTAACAAATATTTTGTGTTAATCTTACCAGCTTTCAAAGGAACGTAATGTTAAGGCTCAGAAGCTTCCACATGAAGAATTAGATGAATACGTAAGTAGATACTTAAATTTATTGCGTTCACGTTCATGAATTCAAGGTTTTTAAATGGAATATATAATGAAATTAAAGTCCTGTATTTGTTCAAATTGATATATAGATTACAAAACATTTTGCAAGCTTGGTTGCTTAAATAAGTCAATATCGTAAGTAACCTGTCTAGGCATTCCATTTCCTGCGTTTAATAGGGATCGGATAATCCCTGACAAAGTCTTAAGTTACCCCCTATTCCCCTTCATTCAATTTCCTGTTTATGCAGTTGTGATCCACTGTACAACGAATGGGATTGTTTATTTATGGTAGTTTGACTTAAGATTTTAAGCCACTTCTCATGACTTCAATTCTTGTGTTCCGGTGTCTTTATCCGACATGACCCTTCCTCGAGTCAGGGGGTTTTATATTCTCTTGCCCTTAGGAAAACTGTTTCGCAGCTTTATTAAAAGCGTCTTTTAGGGTAATAAGAATTATAAAAAAATCACTCGGATGTCCGAGGAATATCTTAAGCATTTCATATTGTATCCTTTCCTTAAACCAGTTCATTTACGTGCCTATATCAAATTCAGTTACTGATCTGAGCAGTCTATAAGAGATGGTTACTAACAGACCCTGTGTTGAATATTTAAAAAAAAAATCATGAACATCTTAGCAGTGCCGGGAGATTGTTGAGATTGTCGTAAATTTCCTTAAATGGATATACCATATTTACTGTATGTTAGTCCTTTTGAAGACAAGGGGATTGGAAGGTCCGGCAGGGCATGGGGAAAGATGAGAGTTCATTAGTCAGCAACTTTTAGATAATGTGGAGATGAGGGGCAAAGACTGTTAATTTCTTCTTGAAGATTATCGTTGCATGAATGACTTCCTCATTTGAGAGCAGGTGCGGAGTGAGGCTGTTTCATCTTCACGTAACAGTTCTCCTCTGTGTGTGTGTGTGTGTGTGTATATATATATATATATATATATATATATATATATATATATATATATATATATATATATATATATATATATATATATATAATTTCTGTTGAAGACAGTGGCATTGTTTGCAGATACTATCTTCTTATCAAGACTTTGAATCAGTCTATACTTCTTTTTCTCTTCTGACAAGCTACTCAGGAATAAGGAAAAGTAATCCAGGATTTTTTCCATTTACTTATTCTTTTTTTAGTCGACGGACCATTTCCCCACCTCTCAGCGGCGTCATCAGGACTGGATTACAGTTTGACATATAAGGTTTTTATTACTGCATGCGGACATTTGAATTTCAAACATAATGTCATTGGGGAGCTGAATTTCTATTTGTCGATGAGTCTCATTATCTCGCTGGCGTTCTGGGCGGCAGCACGGGCATTCTTGGTGCTCCATAGGACGCATCCTATGCCACGGCTTGTAGCCAAGGGCATGGTTCCCATCTCTGGCCAATAGTCCTGATTTGCTTTCTTTCGGTAGCCATGTCCAGGGGTGTTCTGTCGCTCGTGTCTCCCTTTGAACTGTCACTGATGTCCTGTGGTTTCCTTGAAGAAGGGAGGATTAAGTCCATGTTTCCCTGTACATTTAATGCAGGCCGTTGCTAATTTATAATCACAGCTTCTGCTATTTGCAATCTGTGGAACCGGGGTTTTGTATTCACGATCTCTGTGCTTTTTAATAATTCTCCTAGTGTTGATTTACGGTCGTGGTCGTCTACGTAGTGTTGAAATATTGCCCCTTGGTTGCGGTGGGTTTGCAATTGCTTGCGCAGACTCGGTTTGACATGTCCCTTTGGTACGTTTAAATTTATATACTGCGTTGGTCGACTTCCACATCTCCCTACGGGGGGCCGTGCTGTTTCTCATTACAAGGGTGGTGACTAGGTTCGGGCGGCAGTAGACACGTATGGATATCCTCTCATCAGGATTCGTAAGTGTCGTATCGCTAGCAATTATTATCTTCATGGCCTTGACCTCATCCTTGAACTGGCTGCTTTGTAATATAATATGATGCTTTTCGGTGAGGTAGGCGTCGGCAATCTAATAGAAGGTTGCATATGAAAACACTTGGGCTTGTACGTCAGCACACCTCACCGAGAAACATCAAATTGTATTACAGCCGTGTATCACAGCCAGTTCAAGGATGAGGTCATGGCCATGAAGATAATAATTGCCAACGGTGCGACGCCTACACATCCTGACGAGAGGATTTCTTCTTGATAAGAAGACATTATCTGCGAACAATGCCATTGACTTCAATAGGAATTGCATAAGAGAGAAAATATGCCCTAATATCATATATATTTATATTTATATCCATCATAGCCTTTTTCAATCAGAAGTGCATCATGTCATGTAGGTGTTAACTTACCGATTCCCGTCAATTCTTATCTGCTGAAGTTGTTAGCCGCATACTATTCTTTAGCCAAGCTGCGACTGACACACGAAGATAGATACCAGATACATGATTTACTGCTTAAGTTAACTTAAGAGCCATGGATTTTTCAAGAAATGGTCATAAATCGTTTGCCTAATGTCTGGCATTGATCTCAGGACTCATGCTAGTGACATGCACAGACACAGACACACTACTGTGTGTATTTATATATATATATATATATATATATTTATATATATATATATATATATATATATATATATATATATATATATATATATATATGTATATATGTTATGTGTATATATGTGTGTGTGTGTGTATGCTTGTATGTATATATCAGTTTTTAATATTACATGTTAGAGAAAAACCAAAACTTTTATTTTTTGGGTAATATTGTTGATTTTAGATATATATCAGACAACCCATGAAAACCAGTAAACTCTGCACCGGTTGGACAGGAATTCACCTAATGCTGCCAAACCCTTTGATTTTGGTCAGAATATGCGCGGAATCACGAGCAGTCCGAGTGGCGCAAGTTCATAAGAGGAATTTGTGAAGGGTACGATCTCTGCCCATACAGGATTCTAGTAGCGTACCTTAATTGAATCCTTAACAGTCAGAGCAACATCTGGATCCATCACTGTGCAGTTCCAAACATATGCTGTATCTTCCGTTGTGGAAGTGGATTTTGGTTGGTCTGTTTCCTTCCTTCCGAATTTTATCTTGAGAGCATTTGATCCTAGGTTAAAATCTTTCCAAAAAATCTTTCAACAACAAAGAAAATTCTCGGATACTTTAGCCATAATAAGAGCAAAAAAATACAACATTTCAAGTTTCTATGACTTGGGGCCCATTTTTCTCACTTTTAGAAATTTCCCATTGCCTGTTTTTCCAATTGTTACCTCATATGAGGGCTGATTTGCTGAAGATAAGATAAAGAACGGAGAAGCTAAGACGAAAATGAGAGAGAAAGAAATTATAGCAAATGATAATTTCAGAGTTTGTATGAAGTAGAACTTTAGGGAGAATAAGAATCTTTGGAAGGAAATTTAAAAAGATGTGCAAAGTTCTTTGGTATTAGAATATGTAAACAAAAAATGTCCTTGGATTGGACATTTTTAAAAGTTGCGTTCAAAAAAAGGCAGTTAATGCGAACGATACTACTTTTGAACGTATGAGTATTTTATGGATGGAAATAATGCAGTTAAAAAAACGAATGATGGAAACGCCCCATACATTAACGGGTTTACAAGTAAGATGCAGAAGCATTGTGGTGATTATGTAATCAAATGGCTGCCCAAGCTGTCCAAGGTATGTCTGTAGAAGAGAAAGGCTCTTGATTAGCTGGTGATGAGAATAATTGCTCCATTGCACAAGAAAAAGTTGATAAGAGGTTAGGGTAAGAATGGTAGGGCATAATATTTCTCAGTATATTGGGAAGAAGCATTGGTAGGGTATTTATTTTTAAGTTAGGATCTAGGAGTCTTAAGTGACGAACTGTTGGCTGATGACAGGGAAAAGACTCTTTGGATGGAGTCTGTAATAAGAAACAGATCTGAAAAGTTTTAGAGAAATAAAAAAAGATTTATGTGCCTAATTTTGAACCTTAAGAAGTCTTCTAACAGGACTGATAGAGATGCAAAATGGAGGTTACTGAAGATGTAGAAAAAAGAAGAAAATTTGTTAAGAGCGAGAGAATTCAATCTAATGAACGTTTAGTATAAAACTAAGCATTTTTAAAACGGCTTTATACGTAGTGAGTAGAATTTGACTAAATTTCTTAGAACACTCTAAAGAGAAGACGATGAAGCTCGCTGACTGCCTTAGATGAATTGCAATAAAAGGATTCCCCTAAAGCACGTACAGACGTTGTCTTGTCTTACTTAACTACTTGAATACCATGTGAGATCCTTTCAGGCAAGGCGTGTGATGAATAGCTCCTTTCCAAAGATGAGGTGAGTCAACGGGTTTCAGATGAGGTGGGTGCGACAGGCGAATTATTATTATGCGACAGGCGAATTATTATTACGTTAATTCATTCCTAGAGATGTAAGTTGTAGAGCCGTGCGCTCTCTCTCTCTCTCTCTCTCTCTCTCTCTCTCTCTCTCTCTCTCTCTCTCTCTCTCTCAGACCACTGTAAGGTGCAAGAAGTAACGTTCTCGCAACGTTTAGATGAGAAACGAAAAACTTAAAAACTGCACATGATATAGGTAACATTTGAATTCTATGGAATGTAACCAGTATTTCACGGAAAGTGAAAAAAATAAATTTTATCATTAAAACAAAGTAGCTCCTAGCTCCTCCGTCCCCTCCCCAACCACACCCACCCATGAAGTGATGAGTTACATTCTTCTTTTCCTAGATTCATACTGGATGAGATAATTCAAATAAAACTGACTAATTCTTTTCTGTCTTCATTTCAATAAATCGCGTTTTCAAGAAAGTAAAAGAAATTCTGGAATCTACCTGGTCGTAACAATGAGATTAACAATGTGATAAATCAGTTGGAGTGAGCGTTATACAGGTCTGCTGAAGTAAGGATAATGCATGGCGATTAAACTTAGATGGGTAGAGGGGATCTACAATTATGATGATGGAAATGAAACGGGAGAAATTTTTTTTAATGTTTTATACGCTTAAGGATTAGCTGGGTTAGGTGAAGTTAGAACAAACAAAATGGTTTGATGTGAGGATTACACAAGTCGATTAAGTATTCGATAAGACAAGTGATGCAGGGAAGTGAATTGGAGTAATCATTTGATTTGTCGATCGATGTCAGGATTAATTCGGTTGAATTGAGAATGCTGAAAATGAAAGAGCGATAGACTCGTAAAGGAATGATGGAAGGTTATGGTTTTGAATGGACTTTGAAGCAAATAAATAATTGCGCAAATTGGTGATAAGTGAATGAATGTCATTAGACTGAGCACTCAGGATATCAAAGATGTATGACACCTTTTCCTGTGTGTGCATATGTGTGTGTGTGTATGTGTGTGTTTGTCATATTTTGTTGGCTTCATCTCATCTCATAACATTGTCACCTAGTCTACGGTAGTATACTCGTAGTGTCAATGATGCGTTGCTGAGGATCTTTAGCGCCTTTTCCAAATTGTTCATTGGAAAAAAATCAAAATGTACAAAAAAAATCAAATGTATAAAAGATTGCATCAACGGCAATGCCGTAGATATTTCCAGTTGACTGAGGATGGAGCCCAAAAACTCCCAACTCGTATCATTTACCCTGTTCATCCCCTTTCTCTTCCTCTTCCTCTTCCCCTTCCTTGTCCTCTTCCTCTCATTCATTTAAAATGGGAACAACATTTAACTTAGTTACCTATAAAAGGAAAGATATTCTGGTTGAGACTGAAGAGGAATTGCTCTGACAAGTCAACGACTTGGGACTCAGTCAAGGGTAAAGATTGTTTTCAACTCTTTCTGTCTTTCTTAGCCGGCTGTGATTGGTGCAGATCGTAACTCATATTTGCAAGGTCTGCGGTTCTCTCCCAAGCTACCTTCCAGTCCATCAAGTTGTAAAAGGGTTCCAGCATCTAACTGGGGCCAAGCAACTTCTTTTACAGAAACTTTGTGAAACCTGAAGAATAAACCCCTCTCGCGCGCCACTGCATCCACTGATATATTCATTATTACAAAATAAGTCTGCCAAGCATTTCACTCATTATAACATTTATAAGCCGATTGGGAGCGATACGAGGTGCACACTAGGAATATCCCACCATTTGAATATTTAAAAGATCATAATGAAACTAATAAATTACATGTTGATTTCATTAAAAATCTCATCCAACAAAACATAAAGTTCCATGATGGTCTGATAAGCTAACAGAATTAATAAAAGTAAAATACTCAGTAGGGAGACGATTGGATAATTTGAATAAAAAATCAATAAAATGAATAAAATATAACCGACATTAGAAGGAAATTTACAAAAAATTACTATATTATTACTAGAAATTGATACATTAAAACTTCTATACAATAAAATATCCGCAAAATGATAAAAAAAAGTAATTCAAAGAAGAATCATCTTATGGAGGAAATATGTATCAAATCTCTCTAATAATACTCCCATACAAAAAATATGAGAAAAAATCAGGAAAATAAATGATACCCACACATGCGCCATATTAAAAGATGAAAAAAGAATACTCGATCCTAAAGAAATTAGTAACGTAATAGGAGAAAACTTAGCAAATGTAAGTAGTGATAAAAATTTAGATGAACACTTCGGCACAAAGAAGAATAATGTTGAATTAATAACAATAAATTCTGAAACAATAGAAGAGATATATTATAATAAGATATTTAATTTGGAAGAGTTGGAATATGCCCCCTTGAACAACGATAAGTCTGCTCCTGGAGATGACAATATGTGTTTTGAGATTATCTGCCATTTAGATCTTTTGCAAAGTCATACCTATTGCAGTTTTGTAATCGTTTATGGATTCGAAATTTATTTCCTGATGAACGGCGAAATGTTATAATAATTCCTAACCTCAAAACTGGAAAGGATCCCAGTAATGTAAATTATAACAGACCAATTTCTTTAACAAGTTGTTTATGCAAATTGCTAAAGAAAATGGTAAATGCTCGACCAGCGTGGTACATTCGAGAAAGTAAAATTTTGACTCCCACTCAATTCGGGTCACATTGCAATACATCTTTATATTCTCTAGAAGATAACATACGTAGAGGGTTTGAATGAAAAGAAATTACTGTAGCCGCCTTTTTCTACATTGAAAAGGAATAGGATACTACATGTAGGTATGCAATATTAAAAACGTTACATAAAAATAGCATCTGTGGATATTTTACCTAGGTTTATCCAAAACTCTTTGACAGATCGCACTTTTCAGGTGAGAACTGATGATGTTTTGTCAAAAAGATTTCCACTTGAAAATGGTGTTCCACAAGGAAGCGTCCTTAGTGGCGCACTGTTTACTTTAGCAACAAATCATATCAGTAATACCTATAGGAATTAAACGTGACGACCTCTGTATGGATGATTTTGCCATATATTATTAAGCATATCTCATAAAACATGAAGAACGAATCATTAATAAAACCATAATAAAAACATATGAATTCTCTCCTCTGTAGGCTTTACATTTTCCATAGATAGAACCCAGGCAGTCATGTTTATAAAAAATAAAATGTGGAAGAAAGGTGAAGAAATAGATTTAAAAATCAGAAATCATAGTGTACCAATTGCCCAAACAGCAAAAGTTTTAGGATTAGTGTTTCATACTCACTTGAGTTGGAAAGCCCACATAACATACATGAAATCAAAATGCAAAAGAGGACTAAATCTAATTAAAAAAACTATGCAACACTACTTGGGTAGCCGACAGACATACCCTTACTATACTGTATAAAGCAACAGCGTTGTCTATCATTGATTATGGAAGCATAATCAATGATAGACATTAGATCCAATTCACAACGAAGGCCTTAGAATATGCTCAGGAGCCTTTAGATCATCACCAAACTCATCTTTACAAGTTGATTGTATTAAACTACCACTGTCTCTTCCTAGAGAATTAATAACAGTGAAAAATGCCCTAAGAACTCAGACAAGTGGTTCATCAAAAAAATATATATATATTTGAATTATGACGTATATTTATAAAAAATCATTCACCATCTTTCCCAGTTAAGAGTTGAAAAATTGTTTGGGTCACTTAACATAAATATACAGTTACCTTCAACAGTAAAACCACCACTCCTTGGACTACGAATAAAATAGGAATTTGCACACTTAAAATATTTATCAAAAAGTTACTCATATGCTCCAGAACACCACAGACCACATACAATAGAACACATAAGCCGAAAAGGTCCACATTACGCAATATACGCAAGCGGATCTAAATCACAATGCTGCAGTATCCCAAGACAAAACATATCAATTCTCTCTACCTAATAATGTCTCAGTGTTCACAGCAGAGTTAAGTACAATTGCATCAGCCCTATCCTATCAATAATTAAAGAAATAACATTCAATAAGCCCCAAAAAATAATTAAAGAAACATCATTCAGTAATTTTGTGATTTTTAGCGACTTGAGAAATACTATACAAGCTGTTCAGTTACAAACCAAAAAATAATATTGCAAAACAGTTCAAGTTATTACTGTATATAAGTTATATAAAAATGGGAAAAATATAGAAATACGTTGGATACCTGCCCATATAGGGATTAGGAGAAATGAAGAGGCTGATAAAGTAGCCAAAGAAGCAGGAATATGACGAAATCAAATGTTAATATAACTATTAATTGATTATATAATACATATACAAATATGTATTATAAAAAAATAACAAAAATATATAAAATGAAGAACCCGAAAGTTATAAGTTAAAGCAAATAAATCCTAGTGTTGGAAATTGGAGTTCAGCATTCCAAAAAGATAGAGATACGCCAAGTAATTCTGACACTTCTAAGAATAGGCCATTCTCTTCTAACACACGGATATCTAATGAATAACCCAAATAACATTGCTCCTGAATCCTCTGAATGTGAAGTAGTGATAACGATTAAACACCTACCTATACATATATACTGTGTACACACACACATATATATGTGTGTGTGTGTGTAATTTGTGTTATAATGGTAACGTTTTGCTGTCTTACGAAGAAAAGTCCTCATTAATATACATATGCATATATATGTATATATAATTTATATGTGTGTATACATATATATATATTGTATATATATATTAATGCACTTTGTGTTATAATGGTAACGCTATCCTGTCTTACGAAGAAAAAGTCCTCATAATTTTATATATATATATATATATATATATATATATATATATATATATATATATATATATATATATATATATATATACATATATATATATATATATATATATATATATATATATATATATATATATATATATATATATATGTGTGTGTGTGTGTTTGCGCGTGTATGTAATAATTTTATGTATTCATTTAAATTGCCTTCTGACCTCTCAACGTCTATTTTTCCCTCGTCCTTTTTTGGATATGTTTATCCTCACAAGCTTTTAATTCTAAAGGAGAAAAAATTAAGACTTTTCTTTTTCTGGTATGATTTTAACTCCACAAGGGAGATCTTCACTAACTCTCTCTCTCTCTCTCTCTCTCTCTCTCTCTCTCTCTCTCTCTCTCTCTCTCTCTCTCTCTCTCTCTCTCTCTCTCGCAGGCTTTCTCTGACCTTTTACTTCAATAAAGCTACGTAGATAGTGTACTCGTTATATCTGACGGTGTAGAGAAACCTTATGAAACACTCATTTCCATATTAATAATATCTTGCTTTCTTTTATTATGATATTAGTTTTGTTTGTTCTCAGCTTTCTTACCTACGATACGATCATATAGTAGAATTATGCATCACGGTGGACCGTAAAAATGGTGTTGGCTATCACGTGACAAATAGGTCAGTAAATTCGCATTTATTATCAGCTCCGAGATGTTGTCTGATACAGCATTATTACATCTGTTGTGTGTCATTGTCACAGAATGAGGTAATATTTGCTCCTGACAGATTCGCTCAACAAGTGTTTTCTACTGCAATAGTCACACAAAAGAATAACTAAATAATATATTTTGTTCTGTAATAGACCTGAGAACAATCAATTATTATGCTACTAATGACTATTACTTGAAAGAAACATTGATCAATTTTTTTTACAAAGTAAAAGAGGGTTGGAGTTTTATAATTGGTGCAAAGTAATAAACGTTTTTAGTTAGAAAATTAATATAGGATGATTTGCTTACCGGAGGACTCGTGCAGAATCTTTTACTTTTCAGACAGAGATAAAGAAAAGTGTTTTTATTAAATCTTGTAAATGAATACATTGTATTCCGTTGAATCATAAAGGAATTCTCTGTGTTTTGTAGTTATGTACAGAAAAAATACCTGTTATAATGTAGCCCCCACAGTATTTGCTAACTCCCGCAAAAGTGCATTAGTGCAGTTAAAATCAAATCCTCACTGGGATAAATAAAAATACTTTATTTCTCAGTAATAAGTATCCTTAACCAATTTCGACTGTTATGCTTTTTGTGTCAGCTCGTATCCCAAGAATTCTATAACTTAAATTACGCTTGCACTCATATGCCTGTTATACATTTTAGGATAACTATACCTATGGAAAATATATGTAGCATCTGTTCGTCATATTCACAAGAAACAGATTATTCATAGCCACAGTGGAAGAATGTCTAAATGAGTGAGGAAATCGATAAGTGGTCATTGTGATTATAAGAAATTCATAATTGCGCAAACACCACTCACGCATGTACTTTGTTTCTAAAAATGAGTCATTCTGGATTGCTTCATTGTATGAATCTTTTGAGGAGAAAACTCATCTTGAATTTGATTTTAGCGGCCATTTAGGTTTTCCTTCATCCCTGGAAATAGAGTGAGGGCTTTTCAATCTGATAGCTTTGAAATGATGGTTTAATTTGGCATTTCTTAAATTCTCTCGAGATCTGATTATACCTCCCAGACTCACGTGATTTTGGCATATTTATTTTCATTTATGTATATTTGTTAATGGGTGGGTTTCATTAAATATCTTTATTTGGACAATGTATTGTACGTTTTTTTGAGATAACGATATCATTTCGAGTTTTTTTTCCTTGAGATTTTCTATCAGTGTTAACTCGCCTACAAAGAAAAGTAAGTAAACATTGTGAAGAACAGCAACAGACCAAAGTGTTATGAAACTAGCAGAAATGGGTTATGATAAAATCTGTTGATTAACTATTTAGGTATGAATGTAAAGTCATCGAGTACGTTAGCCCATCACAAGCTACAGTATTAAGCGCGAAGTATTCTTCGCTTTTCACTGAAAGCCTTGAAATCCGTTAGCAGGAAATGAACGGAGAAACCCTATTTTCTTAGGTGGTAACCGAACCTGCATTCTGTGAGACCGATACTCTCTGAATATCGGGATAATTAGAAGAAAGTCGCGTTATACTATCGGTGACGAGTTCATTAGGACAAACCGAAAGTTGTTGGGAAGCAAAAGAAGTTTACGTTTTGTAAAGCAAATGACGCTATTTCGCCATTTCTCGTCAACAAGTTTTTTCTGTTTATGAGCTGAATGTCTCATTAATTCCGGCGTAATTAGTTCTCTCTCTGAGGATGAAACATTTTCCCAGGCAAATAATATTTTAGCTGTCTGGGAGATGATGCACTGTGGCATAAATTACGCCCAAATTATTTTTCCCTGGTCGTTTTGGATGACACTCTCGTTATCAATTCATTATCGGTATCGCCGCGTGTCCTTTTATTCTTGTGTCTTTCGGCAATAACCGTGGGAAATGATTCCTTCCAGTTTTATGTATATCTTCTCTCTCTCTCTCTCTCTCTCTCTCTCTCTCTCTCTCTCTCTCTCTCTCTCTCTCCCCCAAGGCTAGAAATTTTTTAAAAAGATAGACGTGACTTGGAACTCCTTCCAAAGCGATATTTCTTTATCAGAATATCTGTCGTGGGTAATTTCCTTACTTAGGTTTATTATAAGATGAAGATTTATATATCTACTTTAAGTGTAAATATGCTCATATTTTCTCATTTTCCTGTATTGGTTTCATTTTTACTTTTTTCAACATTGCACATAGAATTTCCGCGTGTGTTTTGATTTCTGGAAAAACCTGTCATTTGCATAAGCGCATAATATGTTTTTTTTTTTTTTACCGCAAAAATGTTTTCATCCATGGGATCATGATTTTTTTTTTTTTTTACGTTTTTCTTCGTTTTTTTATTTCTCATATTGTCAAATCTATTTTGCTCTACCATGCCACAGAATCTCCAAAATGAATTTTTTGTTTTGTTATTATTTGACTCTCATAATGAAGATGAGACGAAATTTCAGAAGTTTTGTTTATTTTTTTAATCCACGTTTTTCCCCTCGACATTTCGGTTCTCCCCTCAAAAAACATGGGAATGATTGTGCGACAGTATTCAGTTTTTACCTAATTTTCATTGTCTCTCTGTCATAAGATTTGGGTCATCATCGTCATCGAGTGACAGAAACGGCCTCTGAAATTCCATCACTCATATCTTTCCTTTGCTCTGTCTCCCACAATCTCCACTCGTCTCCAGCGTTCTGTCTTATAATTCCCATCCAGGTAGCTCTGGGTATTGTAACTTTTTCGGTGCCCACAGAAAGTCAGTTAATACTGTCACGTACTATTTCTCAGGGAATGTGTGAAGGACGTATTTAGGCTATATCCGTCCCTCTTTCATCATTACATTATTATCTACGTATGGAACTTCCGTTATTTCCCTGATGCTTCTTGCTTCTTTAAGCTTTAATGCATCGACAGTGTTTTTTACGTGTAATTGCATTGTCATACCGTGATTCATGTTCGTACAGCAATACAGATCTTGATAAACTTATATATATAATTATTTTCGTATGCTGTTTCAGTCTATTTGATATTCAGAGCTTATTCGGCCTGCCCATTATTTGAAATTTCTTTTACAGTTTTTCACGAAATTCCAACTCAAGAGAACCTGTACTGCATATCATTATCCTAAATATTTGAGAGATTCAGCCTTATTAATCCTTAGTCCATCTAATGCTATTTCGTTGCTTTGTACATCATCATCATCATCGTCGTATTCTATAACTGTCAAGTTTCTATCGTTGCTCAGATCTAAACCTCTTCACGTCTTCCATCTCCGATCCATTTTTTCGTTATAAAACCTCAGAGAAGGTCAAACAGCCAAGGTGAAATAGCATTCTCTTGTGCACCACACTATTAACTGTAAATTTCCCCAACAGACAGCATAAACATTAACGTTGCATCCACTTCGTTCAGTTATATATAATTTCAGGAATTCTATAATAACGCACTACTTTCCTTAATATGGGTCTTTAGTCGCAGTCTTGTAATCAACAAAAACCGTCGTCAGGGGATTTTTAGATTAACACAACTGCACATTATTTCTTACCACAAATATTTGATTGAAACCAGGTACTTCATCCCTGAATCCTAATATTGTCCGGCGTGATATAGGTTTCACTACCACCAAGCTCCAGTTTTATGTTTTAACTTTGTCTGTCTGCCTGTCTGACGGATTACTGTGTTGGTAGAACCCTTATAGTTTATTTGTTTTAACATTCCCCGGCATGGCCTCAAGCTTCCAACGTATCTTCTACATCATACCAGCCATCGATGAATTTACCGTGGTCCATCATCACTGAAATTTCTGTTATATATTATACTGAAGACATCTCTAGCGCTGCCCCGTCTTATATATTATACTGAAGGCCTGTCTAGCGCTAGCCCGTCTCTTTAGTGTGGCCAGTCTTATTACAAAATAAATGATAGAAAAGAAATTGCCCAGGACTGAAGTCTCAGGAGACAGAGGTTTACAAGGGTTTTCGGTGCTGTCGAGTAAATGGGGAGAAGGTGTAAGCAAAAGACGCATCTTAGACGGCCTGCTTGCACTTTGAGCTGGGTTTCAGTATCAAGAATGATTGTAATATTGAAGGTCGAGACAGTAATTATTTTTAAGTATAACAGCAACATAAATGAAATAAAATTTATTTACATTTTAGCTAGTACTTATGAAAAGTCCTCTATCATGGGAAATTGCACCGTGTTAAGATATTGTTTTTCTTAATTAAAGATTTCATGAAATACTAACAAAATTCCATGAGTGATAAATATCAATTTGATACCAATGGGAGCAATGAAAACTGGTAGATCATGCAAATGTAACCATAAATTAATTTTATACACTAAGATTATAATAACAAATATATTTTTCAGTTGATTATTGATGAATCAGTGCCAGATCGTGCACATGGTCAGCCAGTAATCACCAGGCATTCAAAAGTATTGAAAAAGTAAATGCGTTTCCAACTTCGGTAAATAGATAGAAATAATGACTACGTCATTCACGTTAAAAATTCTGTTAGTCAGTTAAAAATCTCTGAAGTTATATTCAGATATGAGTAATGCCTATGCTGTACCTGATATTTTTTGATATCTAGACATCATGAGCAACGTATATTGATCAAACCAGAATTCCAGATTTATAAATTGTCGAACTCTGTAGAGGGGGTTAGTGCCGTTAGTGCGCCTAATGCGGTGCACTGTAGGCATTACTTAAGGTTCTTTGCAGCGTGCCTTCGTCCCCTAGCTGCAACCCCTTTCGTTACTTTCACTGTACCTCCTTTCATATTCGCTTTCTTCCATCTTACTTTCCGTCCTCTCCTAACAATTGATTCATAGTGCAACTGCGAGATTTTACTCCTGTTATACCTTTCAAATCTTTCACTGTCAATTTCCGTTTCAGCGCTGAATGACCTCATAGGTCCTAGTGCTTGGCCTTTGGCTTAAATTCTATATTCAATTCAATTCAGTATAAACTGTCGAAGGTTTATCTGTTCATAACTGTCAGTAGATCTCTTGACTGAATTAGTCTTCCGACTGAGTGGTTGAGTGTTTGACATTTGTATCAACTGCGTTATTAAAAGAGCTTTTTTTTTTTTTTTTTTTTTGGTCGGACTGAAGAGAGAATGGAAAAATAATCCGTACCTTTGAAATTCACTACAGTATTTCATTTTCTTGTAATTCTACTTAAGGACGACAAGGAGACCATTAAAAAAGTAATTTTTCAATCATTTTTATTTCTTTCCGATACTCAGTTCTCTTAAATTTTATGAGAGAATGTATTCACGCCCTTCTGTGGAAACCGTATCTCAATACTGCCTCACCCTTAATCTGCTTACCTCTCTCTCTCTCTCTCTCTCTCTCTCTCTCTCTCTCTCTCTCTCTCTCTCTCTCTCTCTCTCTCTCTCTCTCTTAGCGGCCAAAGATAACTGCCTCAGTCGACGAATTTATATATATATATATATATATATATATATATATATATATATATATATATATATATATATATAATATATATATATATATGTATATATCTACTGTATATATATATATATATATATATATATATATCTATCTATCTATCTGTCTATCTATCTATCTATCTATCTAGTTAGTTAGTTATAAATGATTTGTTTCAGACCTCTGAATCTGTCTATCTATCTATATATATATATATATATATATATATATATATATATATATATATATATATATATATATATATATATATATATATATATATATATATATATAAATATATCCAAACAAACCGCTCCATATGGTTTTCCAATGCAGGTTGAAGTGAGTCATCCTTTAATGCAATTATTCTTTCAGTTAGGAAGCCTCTAATGCCAATGATAGAGGTTGACAGGATTTCTGCACATGGTCCTCGTTGTAGGGTTAAGGTTAGTGTGAGGATCATATTGGTTGGAGTGATCAAGGGAAGTTAATGTCGGGAAAAGCTTCATTAGAGAGTGAGAAGGACAGAGAAAATGACAGGCAGTGGTCACCATCTTGCTGTATAGAATATATCGATTGAAAATTACCACATTTCTTTCCTGTTGATATCCACGCCTGCCTCACAGTAACAAAATGCTCTCACGCATTTTTCTAGTTGATTATGAGAACACCCTCATTTTCGCTTACAGAAACTGAGGGTTTCTCAAAGGGACCTTATATATATATATATATATATATATATATATATATATATATATATATATATATATATATATATATATATATATATATATATATATATATATATATATATATATATATATATATATATATATAACAGCCATTACAGGGCGAACAATGCTGGTTGCAAACATATAAGGTCAAAATCGCACATAAGCGCAATCGAAATATCATATGACGAATGAACAGCCATATCGTATACAACGCTGTCGATGGCTCTGCACAAAACACTAAGAGCGAAGTTACTATAAAAGTTTCGTTTTAAAAGCAAACTTCCATTGTTGTGATCTCTTTATGCACGATATTCTCCTTCATGGCTCACACACATTTTAGCCGACTCTATAAAACTTTAGTGAAATTTCGAAAAGTCGATTGAGGATACACTTAACCACAGGAAACGAGAGCAGTAAGTGCAAGTGGAGGAGAATGGTATTTGGGGGAAGAGGAGTCTGCAGGAGCGAGGAATGAAGGGATTGATTGGGTGTGTCCTTTGGGATGCTGCAGGGAAAACGAATGGGAGAAGTTGGGTTTATAGGGGCACTTGGAGCATGATAAATTTGAATAAATGAAGAGGGGTTCAGGAAGAACGAAAGTAAATTTGGAGAGAGTGAAATGGGAATAAAAGAGGGTTACAAGGACTGGAATAACACTTATCTTGTCACTCATCCCAGAAAATTTAAGTCTATCTTAGTTTAACCAGACCACTGAGCTGATTAACAGCTCTCCTAGGGCTGGCCCGAAGGATTAGATTTATTTTACGTGGCTAAGAACCAACTGGTTACCTAGCAACGGGACCTACAGCTTATTGTGGAAAACCGAACCACATTATAACGAGAAATGAATTTCTATCACCAGAAATAAATTCCTCTAATTCTTCATTAGCCGGTCGGAGAGTCGAACTCTGGGCCAACAGCATGCTAGCCGAGAGCTCTACCCACAACCATCCAGTGAACTCGCACTCATCCCAGAGGAGTTGGGAACTACATGCGAAGATATTGTCAGCTGAAACAGAAGTGAAAGAAGCCAAGTAAAGAAAATGCTGAATATAAAGAGCTGCTAAAGAGCCTCCAATATTAGTAAAATATCATCATACATCAGTAAAGGTTTAGATTTCTTAAAACTTGTTTCGAATTGTTATCCTTTATTATCCTTCATAATGGCCCCTTTTAGGCTAACATGAAACGCTTCCATTTTTTGTCTTCTTATTTTTTTGGTTTTATTTTCAGCTTTTTTTCTCGGTAATTTTAAAATTCTCTTGTTGAACTTTCTGAAGACTTTTGCCACTCTCTGGCGTAGAGCGCCTTCAAAACTTTTCATAATGGTCCCGTTGGAATGGTATTTTAGGTCGGTAAAAATTTAATTTTGTGGATCTAGGATTACTGTAGTCTTGATTTTTACTCAAGTGAAATAGCGCGCTGCAGTTACACACACACACACAATATATTTAGTATATATATGTGTGTATGTATATATATATATATATATATATATATATATATATATATATATATATATGTGTATGTGTGTGTGTGTGTGTGTGTGTGTATTCATCAATACGTCTGTGCGCTTGAGATGGGCGCCTCCAGTAGCTGTTAGCCTGACGGTTTTCACGAAGTAATTTCCGATGAAGTTCTTAGTTCCGTGCCTTCTTCACTGTAGTTGCGACTCACTACTTTCCACTAACTGCAGGATGCGTATCTATTTAGTGAAACGGGATCTTGAATCGTTCTGTCTACCTAGATAATAATACCCTGGCCTTCCCACTCGTGAAGCGTCCTTACCTCTCTCTCTCTCTCTCTCTCTCTCTCTCTCTCTCTCTCTCTCTCTCTCTCTCTCTCTCTCTCTCTCTCTTACACACACACACACACACACACACACACACATATATATATATATATATATATATATATATATATATATATATATATATATATATATATATATATATATCTCATATATACTCTGTATATGTTTGTGCGTACATAGCCCAGAACTGCAAGGAAAAGAGGAATGAAATAGGAAAACTACAGCAGCAATTGTTAAAGATCACAGGTTAGATAAAGCAGCTTAGGAAGTCATAAAGCAGGCAGACCTAGATCTAAGATTAGGTAGATGTGTAATTTTGAACCAAGCGTTCAAACTTCCATGCCAAGTGTTTTCAACAAAATGAGGCTAATTGGTAAAGAGGTAACAGTAGAAGAGAAGCCAGTGGTGTATTACAGTATGCGGAGGAAAAAAGCCCATGATTACATACAATTCTTTTTTTCGTCCTTGGAATGAATGAATGGTATATATATATATATATATATATATATATATATATATATATATATATATATATATATATATATATATATATGTATGTATGTATGTATGTATGTATGTATATATTTACAGGTGTTCATAAAGTCTCTGTACAGTTTTAAAAATATATATTACAAAAAGCATATGAATACACAAATATGTGGAAATTATTACAAAATGAGGGGTTGATATTTAAGTTTTTTTGCCTCATTCAATACACCTCTATATGGGCACCAGTAGTTACACGAAGCACCTCGAGACAGTACTCGATTTCTTGCCATGTTCGTTGTAGCATACCCTCATCAATGGTGGCAATGGTATCAGTGATCGTTTGCTTGAGATCATTGATGTCCCGTATCTTTGTTTGATACACGATATCTTTAACATAACCCCACAGAATGAAGTTCAGGGGAGTGATATCTGGTGAACGAGGAGCCCAGGGAATTGAGCCATCCCTTCCAATCCACCGGTCTGGAAATGTTTGAGTTAGGAACCCACGAACATGCAGTCCCCAATTTGCCTTTTCTTGAGTAATCATTTTTTGGGGGTTCATATAACTACCTCTTTCATAAACAGGGTACCTGAAATACACAAATGCATTGTGATTAAAAACTTTGATAATTGCTGAGTACATTAACAAATGTGATTAAATATCCCATGAATGGTATTAGTAATATATTTTTAAATTGCAAAGAGACTTTGACACCCTGTATATATATATATATATATATATATATATATATATATATATATATATATATATATATATGTGTGTGTGTGTGTGTGTGTGTGTGTGTGTGTGTGTGTGTGTGTGTATGTATGTGTGTGAATTTATGTGTGTCTTTATATATAATATATATATATATATATATATATATATATATATATATATATATATATATATATATATATATATATATATATAAATAAAGCATATCTGCGGACTGGTAGCTTTACAATTCTACAGGTGGTATTCTCTGGTCTGAGAAATGTTTTTTTTTTATTGATAATAGACGGGACTCTGTAACTGGTGTAGATCAGGGTAAAAATGTTGTGCTGCTGTTTACTGATTAGTTTTTAATTCAAGTAACAGTATGCATGCAATGCTGACCTCTCCAACTATACTCTGAGTTCTTCGCTGCCTTCTGAGAAGTCTTGTTGAGATAGTCAATTATGCATGAAGAATCTAGCTTTTTGCTGGGACGGCACTTGCCTATAGAGCAGCTACAGGCTTCATGGAAGAGGCTGAGGGGCTGGGCGTTCAGCCTTCCTACTGTAATCTGTAATGTGAATTTTCATTGGCTGAGGGGATGTTCCTAGTTGACTGCATGCTCTTTCCATCCTTGGAACTGCTCTGGTCTTGAGTGCTAATTGGCTAGCTGACCGTTGACTGAAACTCTATGATGGCGTGGGTGTGGGGGTATGCTGCTCCTGAAGGACACTTTGCTCGTGACTGGGTATCTGCACCTGTTGGTTGTCTTACTCTTGGGAGGATGGTTCTTCTCATTGGGTACTCCTCCCCTGAGGCCTGTTGCTCCTGATGGAAGCCATGCTCCTGTGGGTGTTCACAAAGGTGATAGGAAGTCTGCAGCTTGCTGAATGTTGTTAGAAGTGTGCTGAAAGCTGATAGACACTGCTTCTGCTATCTGTGGCTTTCTGAAATTGATTAGCTTCTGCAAGGTAGACCTCATTTCATGTAATTCTGTGAAATGTTGAAATACTGGGTTCTGTGGAGCTGTAGATGGCCTCAAAGAGTAGAGATAGTGTTATACGTATATATATTTATATATATGTATATATACAGTATATGTATGTGTGTGTGTGTGTGTGTGTGTGTGTGTGTGTGTGTGTGTGTGTGTGTGTAGAAGTGTAGTTACAGTGAAGAGTTAAACGAAGAAAGAAATTGCGGGTTGGAAGAGGTATAATATGAAGATGAATATTCAACCGTTTGATAGACAGCGTAAAAAAGAAAATTTTCGCAGATGAGAATACCGCGTTATGGACCGTAACTAAGAGAAGGATATCAGCAGCTTCCAGCCGAAAGATGTGCATCGGAAGGTCCATTCTCCTCCGGGGCGGGGAGGGCGGGGGAGTATCCATAAAAACCTACCCGAAATGAATCCCTGAATCGTATTATGAGAATTTTGAAGGCCGCGAAGGATCGACTAATAGGATCCGTCTAATAGGCTTCTGTCGACTAGTCGGTTTATAGTAGAGGAATGATTTGATTACCTGGCGAGCATCCGGGAAGCTGTGATTTTAAGAAAGGATTAAAAGACTGAAAAGTATAGTTATTATGAATTGGAGTATGATCATGATTTTCATAAGGCTTTTCCAAAGCGTGTTTTGCCTTTTACTTACCTCCCCTTCTAGATTTTCCTGTCTTATTGCCGTGCTTTCTTTTAAGTGAATAACTATAACTTTCTCTGAAGGTGTGCTGCACATTAAAAATCAGTTATTTAGCAAGAAATTTTGTTAAAATATGTTGAAACATCAGTATGGCATGAATAGTTATTTTTCAAGCTCTTAGCCATAGTGTTCTTTGCACATTTTCGTTGCATAACTTCGACAGTTGTGAAATTGAAAAAAGAAACAATAAAAGCATGATAGAGTACCGAAAACTCCAAGCTTCGCCAATGTCACGCAGCGCTCTTTTAAAAAAAAAATTGAATGCATGCCCTGCAAAGGTAACACATTGGATTGCTTTACTATTTTTTTTCACTAGTGAACCTAGCATTAGGTTCTAACGCATTTACCTAAGGAGACTTCCATCTGCCTCTTAGTTTTCTCCGTAGAGACCTCATCTTTTTTCCACCTCATTTGAAGATGCCAGGATAATCTTAATGCGTATGAACGTATGAGAAAGGTTTCAGCTACACTGAAGTTTTTTTTTTATTAAATATATTCATACGAAAGAACCCCATTTCTTCCTGTAACAAAATGACAGTTTTTCTGTGATAGTTACATAAGGATACAAATTCGGCCAGCGGCAAGAGATCTGCGTGACCTTTAATAAGGTCACTGCGAACAAAGCGGAAATTGCACTTCGCCTCGGTACCCAGGTGACGGGAGATTACCCGCCTCTTCCAATGAAGAAACCTTACAGAAAACGTTACAGAGCCTATTTCCCTGCTTCACTGCTTTTATTGTGAGGTATATTTTCCTTATGATTTATGTTGGGTAGGATTCCTTCTCTCTCTTTTCCTGATACACACACACACACACACACACACACACACACATATATATATATATATATATATATATATATATATATATATATATATATATATATATATATATATATATATATATATACATACATAAAGACAAATGCCACGAAGGAAAAAAAGAAACAACGGAGTGATTGCTAGGCCTTTCGACACAACGGTGATTGTAAAGGACCGTTGTGTCAAAAGGCCTAGCAGTCAC
>NC_089776.1:28192788-28202788 GCF_040412425.1 Macrobrachium rosenbergii | reverse complement strand
GTGAATTCCCCCACGACTTCGCATTTCTAGTTGTTTACTTTCGTGTTGCAAGAACTGGAAACGTTTGTAAGGTAAACGTTTGAAACTGCGGTCAGTGTGCTTCGCTCTTCGGCCATGTTTGCGTCTGAATGTTTTATCGATAAGAAGGAGAAGAAGAAGAAGGAATGCCTTTAGTTATTCCTCGGAGCTGCTGTGTTTTAGGTCAGTGTTGAGTTTCGTCGTTCAAAAACGAATTCGGATTCTTTTCGGTTGCTTCTTTTTCAGATGCGCATTCGTATGTTTGCAGCACAACAAAGCACAGCTGCTCTCATTCCTTCTTGCTCTATCAATTTTATTACCATCGTGATTAGTATGAAGGTAACTTGATATATAGATGTAATAAAAAGCTCAACTCCAGGAAGAGTTTGTTTGAATGTAATGTCCCTTACATGTTTTGTGGATTTTAGTTTCTTGGTATAAAAGTTTCCCATGCTAATCCACGCCACTAATGATATACAAGATTTATAGATTTTGCATTCTTGATACAAGACATTACAAAAGTAATTAAACAGCATCATGTACTACATGTGCCATACTTTCGGGTATTGTAGGATTTATACCCATGACTTACAGTGTGTCAGTGAATTGTGGTTGCTGAATGAGAATTTCAGGGCAAAGGTTGAAAACTGTGAGGTGAATTATCTGCATTTTTTATACGAATTAATGTTGGTAGAGAAGACGAACATATAAAGAGTGGGTATGTATCGATGAAAATATGCATCGAAATATTTTGAGTTAGTTGGTCCTCGAGGAGAAAATAGAAAAGAACAGTTCGGTGGAAATAATACACAATTCGAAAGTGCTGAGAGAAAGGTCAAGAGGGAGCCCAAGAACGGAAGAGCTTTGAAATCAGGACAGTGAGAGGCATGAAAAATGTAATGAAAAAATGATAAGTCTGTAGTGGGAGGAAGGAGATGTGTTGTGAGATTAATTGATTTTTTCACTCTTGAAGCGACAAAAATGGTGGTAGACGCCGGAAAATTGTGCATTCATCAGTTTGAAGTATAGACGGTCTCACTAAACATTCATCCTTTCCATATATATTCATAAATGCTACCGTGCCTTATATCAATTTTTTTAATGAAAATTCATAAAGATTCCCAGTAATTTATATCCTTTATATCCAGAAACACGACCTGTTCTGGGATCGGTAATCACCGTTGTAATACTCTTCGGGAACACCTTTTTCCGAACGCTTTGTTTGACTAGAATGGAGAGTAGTGCTACTATTAACACTGTTTAAGCATTTCGGGTTTTGTAATTCTCCTTGTACTTCTATTTTGTCTGGATGATAATGTTACGTCTTTTAACAGTTGCTTATTCCGGGATTAGCGCCCAACCTTTTTTGAATCCCAGTCTTTTTCATGTTTTTCTCATTTCTGAACTAGACGCGGTACGGAAATTAAACTTGATTAGCAAAGATATTTGATAATTTAATGAATTACTGTTGATAATTTTTTCTTTCGTCTTCTTAAATAAAAATTGCTTGCGTTGAGCGCTTTATCAGTGTAAAAAAAACTTGGACCTTCCGTCATATCCCAAAGTTTTGTCTATTTCAAGCTTCCAAAGAAATTGCAAAAACAATTTTGATTTTCCAGCCAAAAGAAACATTCGTTGTCACCTGAAAGATTCAGCATAAACTTTGACCCCTTGCGAGATTACCTAAACTTTGGACCTTGTCCCAACTTACTTGAATTTTAAGAGACTCTAGCTCGCCCACACACAGACATTCAATTTTTTTTTTCTAAAATTCCCTTTTTGCTATTATCAGTTTTAATTCAAATTCTGTTCTGCTACCCCTAAACTGCTGTAGATATGCGTCTACCTTTCCCGTGTAGTAATAATAAAGAAAAATTTATTTATGTTATCATTATAATCCATTTTTATTTTACACCTTTTCCCCTTCAAGGTGGTGTCACCAAAATCCAAAATCTGCTCCCTTCTGGTTTTTAGTTTGTATGTATTTATGTATAATTGTATGTATGTATGTATGTATGTATGATGCACGCTACGCTGCTCTGCAACCTGGCGCTGCCCGTCGTGTCTCCCCTACCCTCCCAGTTCCCTACCTACCCTGCCCCTACCCCGGGACGGATAAACAGATTTGCAGGAGGAGGGTGGATGTGTCATGTCTCCCCTACCCTCCCGATCCCCTACCTACCCCACCCCAACCTGGGGCGGGCACACAAGAAAGATCCACTAGGATTTTGTTATTATTATTATTATTATTATTATTATTATTATTATTATTATTATTATTATTATTATTATTATTATTATTTTAACCTCTCCACTATTGTGGTGGTGGTGGGGAGGGGGTCAGGCCAGCCCAACTCAGTGTTTGCCTCAAGTCCGGATAAATAGGAAGGGCTGGCGTGTGCATGTGTACATCTGTACATAAATTTAGCTTATAACTTTAGCTGATATATATATATGTATATATATATATATATATATATATATATATATATATATATATATATATAATATAAATGTGTGTGTGTGCTTGATTATGTATGTATATATGTACATGCGTGAATATACATTTTAGCACGAATATGTGGCATGTATGAAAAATAGCTGATGATTGCTCACCCTTTTGTACAAGTATGCACCTCACCGTCGTAAGCTTTATAATGAGCTTTCACTTTGTGATTTATATCCATCGTGTTAAAATTTTTAGACGTACGTTTGTTTCATGTCTGCATACTGAGTGAGAGACATTGTTAAAGTATCTGGAATGCGTTATATATATATATATATATATATATATATATATATATATATATATATATATATATATATATATATATATATATATATATATATATATTATATATATATCTTTTTCAGACTTTATTAGCGTAATGTCCGATTTCAAGTACATCAGGTGCCAGATTTGAAGCCACCTTCCCAAATTTTCCAGGAACACCTGGAGGAAATAAACCCAGTGTGTTCATTTTTACCATTTCTTGCAGTATAACCTAAAATCCTGGACAGTTCTAAGCCTAGAGTACCCTTCTGTCTCTGTTATTGAATTTGGCCGTTGTCAGTTCTGTCAGTTCACTGAATTAAGTTAGGCTGAGCTTGATCTACTCTAAGGCGACCAGATGGTCCAGATTCAAACCTTGTTTATTGTCAATCTTCGGAATACGGTAGGTGCGTCTGCATATGACCTCAACTAGATTTGTCATTTTTTCATAATTTTTGTGGCGACTTTTGTGAGTAAGACATATTTACTTGATGTTGATAGTTTCTTTCCTTGCATTTTGCGATGTCTGCCTTAGCAACAACTTAATCATTAAGGAAATGAGAAATCTCTCTAATGGATATTGGGCAACGTGCCACTTTAAGAGTATATGATTGCAGATTCTTTCAGCAGAGTATCACGTTCTTGTCCTGGAAGTACAAACACTAAAGGCGCTAAATGCACATTGAAACAGGGAGATGCCGAGATAGGTCATCCTCCGATGATGGATGCTGTAATTTATAAGTAACTAAATTTGGAAAAAAATCACAATTTCGAACAGTCTTGTCTAAACTGCTACTGTCTGGACAGGAGGTCAGTGGTGTTTTCCTTCACTTGTTGTTGAGGCGGAGTGCAGAAAGAATAATGCCACTTGTTGAACTTATACTCTTAGGTTCTGTCCATCATTTATTAGGAATTAAAATCATGAACGCTCCTCAGTTTCGAGTACACTAGTGTCATGCAATAAAATGACGGGTGGAAAGAAGTTCTGCTTAATCAACAGACCAGAATAATCCTTGTTTTCATGCTCTTATATTTTATTGATCGCTACTGTGAGTTAAACAGAAGAGTGAATTTAGTTTTGCAGATGGTAGGTAGTCATCAGGGTTAAAACAGGGAAACTTTACACCTGTCAACTTTATCTAGATACGCTTACCACTTCGATTATTGTTGATAGTTTGCAATTGCGTTGTTGATGACCTTATGAAATTAACTTTTTGTACCATGATTCCATAACCTGAATTTGCGTTGTGCCTTAATGTCAGGTCGAATCATTCTCATAACAGGGTTTGCTATGAAATACCCTCTTGTACCTGGAGAAAAAAATCGGCAACTTTTGTTATGAATCAAATAGATTTTGAAAGTGCAATTTTAAAGAAATGAAATAGCTAGTATCGTAGACCCCGGGATGTAAATATTCTGAAACAGCTGCGACACAGCATGTGGCAGAAGGGGTGCCAAAGAGAATACCAGAGCCGGCACTAAAGGCACCAATCGTTCGTTGCCGAGAGGTTGAGGGAAAAATAAATAAATTTTCGTTGTGGCTCTCGGCTGGATGGATTCTGTGATACAGTTGTGTGACCTTTTGGCTGAGTATTTCCTTTTTATATATTCCTTTTTTTTTTTAATAATTTCACTTTCACTCGTCCAAGAGAGAGAGAGAGAGAGAGAGAGAGAGAGAGAGAGAGAGAGAGAGAGAGAGAGAGATAAATTGTTAACTATGGTAACGAATGTCCAATTTAAAAATATAATCAAACATCAGAATGACATTCTGTGATGGGTAAGGTTCTTTATTATATAATTCTTTAATTTATTAATGTTAATATCCCTTCTGTAGTCTCTGGAAGAACTCACAGGCCTAGTAGTCCTGATCGCGGTCTGCCATGATAGAAAAACAGAAGAATAATCGGGGATTATGAGTTTTAGAGAATCCATTGTATGGTTATGAGCTTGAACCTTAAACTGGGACATTATAATATTCGATAAATAAGGGAACATGCAGGTACAGTAACTGATTTTGTGGTCAGAAGACAAATTATTAGTCAAAATTTCAAGACAATTTTGACGCAAATTGTTTGGGAATGCAAGTACTGGAATCATGCTGAACTCGGAACGAGTTTAGAACCGTATGTATGAATTATTTGTTGGATATGTAATTAATTCAGAGAGGTTGGTTATCGTTTATTAATTTTCTACTTTCCTTTATTTACCGCGTTTCCTGTCTAGCAGAGAGTCACCCATCCAAATTTATTTTGCAAGTAATGTTTTACTCTCATTTTTCGTTATTGTTGGTATAATATAACTCTGACTGGTATGTCGTATAGTGTTTCTCTATTTTTACGTATTTATATTGCTTTTTGCAAGGCGTTAGTTAATTTTTTGGAAAAAGAAGAGTACCATTGAAATAAGTTTAAATGTCATGAAATTATTTTAATTTCTTTTAGATACGTGCATTGCATTTGTGTCCTAGATTTGTTTTAAGTGCATGAATAGTTAATGTAAGACTCCCTTGCTGCTATTTGTCTTATGTCTGTTTTTTATTTTTTTTTTTAGCTTTTCCCTTAACATAATTCATCGTTAAGTTTTGCGAAAGTCTGCATAGTCAGTTTATGCTGTTTCTTGCCTGCTGTTAATTACTAACCGCTAGATACCATCCAGTCTTAATGAGGTCCTGTCAGTAATTGTATTAATGCACAGAACAATTGTGTAAGTGATGAAGTTAATATATATATATATGTATATATATATATGTATATATGTATGTATGTATATATATACATATACATATATATATATGTCTCATTTTGAATAATAATAATAATAATAATAATAATAATAATAATAATAATAATAATAATAATAATAATAATAAAAAGACTAGAAGACCTGCATGAATCCTGAAGGGATCCTAATTATTCTGTAGTCGTTTCTGTTTATATTTGTTCTTGGGAAAAATCCCCACAAGATTCGGAAGAATGGGATTTTAAAATTTAGATATTTAATTTGATTACAAATAAACTATTAGACAGAAAGAGATTACAGTTGAACTCTGAATAAAGAATGAAAGCAGTTCATGCTTACAGGTAGGCAAAAGAAATGAAATGTTTATATATATATATATATATATATATATATATATATATATGTATATATATATATATATATATATATATATATATATATATATATATATATATATAAAGATAGATGAAGCATCTGAAGAAAATGAAATATTTGTCAGTTTTATTATACAAGCTGGCGTTTCAAGGACGCAGCCTTATTTTCAAAGCTGAAAAACAGTTATGTACGTGGTTCTTTATAACGTCTACAGCTCTGTCACGATGCTGGTTTGTTTTCTGTCTACATGAATATCTCATATCTTCGAAATTCTCGGAGTGATTCAAGGATATGAACAGTAACAACGTAGCCCAGCGTCTACGTAACCTAACGTTGATTGTGCAATTGTAATATAATAATAATAATAATAATAATAATAATAATAATAATAATAATAATAATAGCAACGAACATCGTTCTTTCATGAATCTTAACAATCCATCTCCCAGCCATCATCTGTATCTTAGACTTCTGAATATCATGCATAGACACGGCTTTAATACTCTCCCCTCCAGGTAGTCATTCCACCCGAACAGACTAATTAAGCCATCAAGCATGTGCCTAGGCAAGACGGGACCGAAACGAAATGGAGAGGAGGAAAGCGAATAATGGAAAGGGAGTTATTGTACTCGTATAAGGGAAAATGTACTGGGACTATTGATGTATTAAAAGGAGATACAAGATTTTTTTTTTTTTTTTTGGCGGTGCTAGGGCCAGTGGGAGGGTCACCTTAATGGCCCTCTTTAACCCTCGCCCGAAGAAAAGGAAATAAACGAACAAAAATGGGGCTCAAATATGGAGGATGCGATAGACCTGCCACAGTAAAAAAAATAAAGATAAAAAGTCAGGAAGAGAGAACCAGGTTTAGGAGCTATTCCGTTTTACTTTGTTATACGGCCTTCAGTTGCTTTTCTCTCTCTCTCTCTCTCTCTCTCTCTCTAACGATTCTTACCCGAATAAAGAAAAAAGCTGATTTCATTTGTTTTGAAAAATGTCTTTTTTGTGATTACTTTGTTTTTCATTCTTTTTGTTAGCTGTACTACAGTATAACGAAATTCCCTCGAGAAATATGATCACAGTGTATCTCCCGCTCATTCTCTTGTTTGTTGTTTACTGGAAGCGACTGTGGTCTGTAGCATAGAGTTGAAGCAGTTTTATAAAAAGCTGTTTCCGCGTTTTCAGTTCAATATCGGTGAATATATATATATATATGATCATTTTACTGACCTCCAATCATGTGTAAGCCTGAGTTCTTTACAGGTCACTTCCATTTGCATGCAGAAGTAAACAATCCCACCTTATCAACTGGCATGGAAAGCAATATTGTCGATAAATTAAGAGTTCACCGCATTTGTGGTGATGGAGGCGGATTACATATTATAGGTATTTTATCTGGTTGCATTTTCGTTATTTTAAAGATCATACGTATTCAATATCATTCAGTGAAATGTAGTTTAGATATTATGAAGGGATATATATATATATATATATATATATATATATATATATATATATATATATATATATATATATATATATATATATATATATATATATATATATATATATATATATATATATATATATATATATATATATATATATATTGTTATAAGTGTTGGTTATCTTTACTCTTACCTTGGCTTGCTGGCATCTACTTGGAGACCAACACTCACATAACAAGAAAGAAGTACTTTAAGGGAGATTTCAGTCAAAAGGAAGATCTCAGGAGAGAAATTCTGAGTCTGAATTAATTCCATGTATTTACAGGAATCAGAAGAGTAAATTACAAGGAGCCATGTGTGCTAGGCTTTTTGCACTTTCAGGTTAATATTAGACAATAGACAAATTAAGAGTGCCACTCAATACAGGGTTAACTTAAGATTAATTTACAATCAGGGAAGACTTGACTGAAGGACGTAGGGCACAGAGGGTACAGATGGTTTCTACAGCGAATCCCACACCTTTTTCTGTAATGCATGAGAAGGGACACAATCAGTGGGTGAGCCTACACAGTCAATTATTATGATGGGAATTGCTGAAGGCTTGAGGAATTGACATCACACCAGATCAGTTACTTATCCTTTAACACTGATGAAAGAATTTGTACAAGGGTCAAGGTCTAGTACAATACAAGGGGAAGTGGAATAGGAAATAAAGTATGAGATAACTGACTAAACACTTCACGGCACAGTACCTTAGTTCCTCAAGAGAAGATCCTCTGTTGTAGAATAATGGGCTCTCAGTCGAGTGGACCTCTGTACAAGGCACATTAAGGTAGTGCTTGGGATGGCAAGTGATGGATCGGACAAAAGGGTGAGTTTTGGCTTGAGATTAAGGTTATCTCGGCAGCATAGTGCTAGTCGCTAGGCTGCTCTCAACTCAACTGGCCTTGTTAATTCAGGGTTGGTCCTTATCATCCCTCGGATTTGTACCCGTGTCCATTGCCCCAAGCAGCTCAGGTGTCCAGCATGTCTTGGTGAATTCCGTTAAATCCTGCTTTAGGCCCTTCATGTGGCCGGCAAGAATGGCAGGTTTCTGTGTGTGGAAAGCATTCTTGGCCAGTACAAGTCATTGAGAGATTAAGTTAATCATTGAGAGATTAAGTTAATTGCTTTGAGGAGGCTTAGCGAGGGAAGGTACCCTGACTAATTTAATGGGCAGAATTCAATTACAAGAAAGCATCTTAAGGCTGCTCCCTGTTCTGGGTGTTATTTCCCCGAGTTTTAGCATGAAGGATTGGGAAGAAGTGGGTACTAGCTACACACACACACACATACACACATATATATATATATATATATATAGTATATATAGTATATATATATTTATATATATATATATTTATATATATATGCATATATAAATATATATATATATATATATATATATATATATATATATATATATATATATATATATTATTATTTCATCATTCAGCCATTTCCCTTAATTGGGGGGGGATCCTGCGAAAGGACAAGATAATGAACATTGCCACATTCATATTTGGCTGATGGAACATGAATGAATTCAATTTGCAGCAAACTGCCATATAATTAGCACTTTATAAACCTAAACAATAGGCTTATCAGAAGGTATGATTATTTTTAAATCATGTACTTCCAGTAATCAAACCCAATTCCAACACTTTTACTCATTCTCCATTCTTATCTACTTCAGAAGCTTCATATCTGTACCTGGTGTCATCTTTTTCCATTTCACACACCATTGCATGTAAATCACCTAGCACAACCACCCTCTCATGCTCCCCAAACCCAGACAATGCATATTCATACTCTTCCAAAAGCACTCGCTCTTATTCCTTTCGATTCTTATTCCATACAAGCTCAATATTACCTCTTCTACCACAGTCAGTTTTAACCATAAACTCCTCGAACAACTAACACCTTTGTAATCTCGAACCCGTCCTCAGAACCTTCCTGATATTAAGGGTGCTACACATTTCATAGCTTTGCAACTTTCATCTACCCCAGACACATCTCTCTTGGTGCTTTCCATTCCTGTACAAACAAAGCCCTTTGATATGTCTCACTCATTAATAATACATACAGCTTAATGAAGACGAATCGTTAACTTGTGTAGTTTCTGACACTCTTCATCCCCATCTACATTTGTCTCCTATGCAACCTCTTGATCGGTTTTCGTTTCTCCACTTCTCTCGAACTTTCGTCCCGTTAGTGAATCCTCAACAGGGAGGCGAACTATTCGAATTTAATGATACGGGAAAATGTCGAAGCTCCTAGCTAGGATAAACGTCGCCTTTTGCTGAAGCAGAGAACAGAACTCTCTTTAGTTGACGTTTGTGCTCTTGCGTTTTCACGATGGATGCGTATTTTGACGTTAATTGACCAGCGTTCGGGCTGAATATAGATGACAGGATTAAGACGGTAATTATTCTTGGCGCTACTGATGTATGGTGGGGAGAGAACACAACGTTCCCTTATAGATGAAAATAAAGATATAGCCATCATTACCTCATATTATCTTTGGAGTTATAACTTTTAGTATTAATTGATTGTTAAGCAATGTCGACAGATTTACTGCAGGTAATTAGCAGAAGGTGGGAACTTATGC
>NC_089776.1:28115288-28190288 GCF_040412425.1 Macrobrachium rosenbergii | reverse complement strand
GTGTGTGTGTCATCCTGTCGATTGCCTAGAGGAAAATTACTTTCAGTTTGCCAAAGATGTTATAATTTTTCTTCTAAACGAGGTGGAGACTGAATATTGGCTCCTAGTCAGTACTGAAATGCTGAACACACTGATGTACAGCGATGATTTATATGATATTTGTTTTTTTTCATTTGTTTGAAAGTATCGTTCCTTTTAGTAAATAGTATTGGTATCTTTTGTACCTTGATAGGTCATGTCAGGTGTTTTGTACGTTTCCTTGATGTGTAATTGTAAAAACATATAATGACGGGTTTTCTCTCTAGTGATTATTTTATTTCACAGTTAACTTTTTACATGGACAATGAATTTGGCAATTTCTCATTAAATTAATGTTTCGATTCCAGATTAAACATTTGTTTCATTGTCGCTTTTTTCGACTAATAGGCGTTTTCATTTGATGTACCGTTTTATTGGAGGGGGTTATACTTGGTTTACTTGGGATTAGTTGGTCAGTGGCCGAAATTTGTTGTCAGTAAATGTGCGAAAAATAAGTGTTGCTTGGCATGAGAACCCTTTACATGGCGAAGGTGTTTTGAATATAGAAGAACACGGAGCTTTGCCGAAAAGTGTTGACAGAAAGTAGGTTAACGGGAAGATGTTAAAAGCATGAGTTGCACTTGGGAATTTTTACCAGACATATTAATTGTCTGTTAACATGAGAGACCTTTGAAAGGTTTCGTAATCGGTTGAAAATAAAGTTTTGTGCGATATAATTAAAAATTTAAGAGATGGAATTGAATTATTTCAGGTTTTAGCCGTAATAAATAAATTACATCAAACTGATGGCACCATTGCACCAGAGACAGATTTTTGTCCTCATCGTTGTCCTGATGCTGTTATAAACCACTTAGTGTAGAATTTCATTTACCATATCTCATCTGATCTTTTAAGATGTCTGTGTCTCGCTTCTTCTCGTTGTTCCCGTTCCCATCTTCTTCCTTTTCCTTCTTTTCTCGCTGCTTTCGGATTTGTCTAGGGGATGGCAGCAAGCCCATGCATTTAAAAAGTTGGCCTGTATGACGGAAACTGCTATAGCCTACTCTTATCTATAAAAAGAATCATTAAATGCTACCTTAATTCAGCCTCTTCTTCTGGTGTCAAATTTTTTTTAGGTTTTAATATAAAAATGTACCTAAAAATGAAGAAGGGGCTTATACCGCTTATTTTTCACCATTTATAACAGGTTATTTTTTACCAGTTATAATCCTGAAGCTTTGCGTTTCTGGAAATGTATTTTCTTTGATACAGCTCTCCTTAGGGGGTAGTGCCGTCATTGCAACCCACGCCGTGCAATTTAGGTATTATTTAAGGTTCTTTGCAGCGTCCCTTCGGCCCCTAGCTGCAACCCCTTTCATTTTTTTTACTAATTCTTCCGTTCATATGCTCTTACTTCCATCTTACTTTTCACCATTTCTAACAGTTGTTTCAATATTATTTTCAGCGCTGAATGACCTTATAGGTCTCAGCGATTGACCTTGGTCTAAATTTTATATTCCAATTCTTTTGATACAGCTGCATTGGATTGCCAATGCAACATGGAGAAGATTTGTTTTTGCCCTTTTTTTATCACAGCAAATGTGTTGTATGAAAAATGAAAGTAGACACGCGAGTTATGCGTTTTTTGTTTAAACTTGAGCTTTTTTGTCTGTCGCTCTTCGTAAAGGGACAGAAAAAAAATGTCAAAGAAATAATAATAATTATTATTATTATTATTTCTTTGACATTTATCCTATCTATATAGAACTCGTCAATAAAAACTTTCCCCGGCTTTTAATTCATTCCTATAATCTACGCATTCCCCTTTGGTCAAGCCTGAATGTGATATAAGTCAGTTTCCCTTACTCACTTTATAATGTCCTTGCTATGCTAGAAAAAGGTAGGAGTAAAGCTACCCTCATATGGATTGAAATCTTGAGATAATATTCTTAACGCTTTCTATGTGAAGAGGACGAACACAATTTCGTAATGAAAAGGGCAGAAATATTTCAGATGTTAGAGTAAATATCGGAAGTCCCCTTGATTAAACTGAGAGAAATCGATCGCTTCAGTGAAAAAATGTCGATGTCAGATGAACTCGGCTATGGAGAGTTTTTTTTTGGGGAGGGGGTTGATGGTGGGGAGGGAACGGGGGCAGTATTTAAGGCTGTGATGTCGGCTTAGTATAATGGCCTTGGTATTGCAATGTGACCTTCGCTTTGTAATATGACATACCATTTGTTCTCCCTGATGACGATGATCTGTTTTTCACCTTGCATCATGACGTCACTTTTTTTATCTGTTAAAATGGAGCAGCATTGTGTAATGCTGTTGTTTTATACTCTCTCTCTCTCTCTCTCTCTCTCTCTCTCTCTCTCTCTCTCTCTCTCTCTCTCTCTGGCAACAATGTAATAATTTTCTTGAATAAAACTAGAGTCCGTTTTAAAACTCATATCGCACTGGGCGAGTAACATTCTTCATTTTGTGCCAAACGAACTTTTGCACGAGCCTGAGGCAGCAACCGTTTCCAGGAAAGAGACCCTTCCACCCTTTAACCCTCACCCGACCCCCCCACCCTTCCCTTGCAAACAGACCCTCCATTTTGTAGTCATTATATGACTTAAATTTTGTCCTAAATGGTCAAGTTAAAAACGTCCTTTGGCAACTATTAAAAACTTTTCTGAATGACTTAATGATTTTCTCCACCACGACGGTCAACGAAATCAGATTTTTGCATGGAGATATTTTTGCAGATTGTTGTTTGTTTTCCTGAATACTTTTATTTGTGATTGTTCTTTCAGCTAATGAATATTTTGTTATCTTAAACATACACACAGATAGACTTATTTTTAGAGTTAAGATTGATTAAATATATAATATGCTGTTCTTGGTTTTTGCTTATCATAGATATTCTTCCCTCATTCATTTTCCTCCATTCCGTATCTTAATTTATAAGTGCTCGCTGTTTTTTATTATTTCTTCCAAAATAAATTTGAGAGAGGTTAAAAATGTTTTCATGATTGCATTTCAGAAAGGAATTCGCCACCTCCCGAAACAGTTTGTTATTATCATATACTTCCCCTTGTGTTAATCTTCCCTCTTCTCAATCACTTTAGTTTATTTCTTGTTTCCTATGAAAGAAGACCAAGGTCTTTCCCATATGATGGAGCCTGTCGAGAGACGATCACCTAATTGCAAAACTTTCAATCCCAATTTTTCCCCTGCGAAGAAAAGTTCCTGCCTTTGGCTTCCTGTTGCTCTTGTATCTCTTCGGCGATGAACGCCATTTTGTACATTTTTTATTTTATGATATATTTGGTTTGTTTATTTGTCAAATATATATTTTTCTCTTCTTTGCTTGTGTGGTAGTATGGTAGAAAATAGGTTGGTGAGGATGTAAGGATTCAGTTGTCAAAAAGACTGAGAATTCTCAAATAAATAAAAAAGTATGGAAAAGGAAAGTTTAGTTGTAAAATTCATACGACGGTGTGAGTGATGACGCAAATAAAAAAGTATGAAAAAGGAAAGTTTAGTTGTAAAAACCATACGGCGGTATGAGTGATGACGCATTAATGTGAGAAGTATGCACTATATTCACAGATGTAATGAAAATGTGCCCAAAGTTTTCCGGGCTTTTTCTTACATAGAACCTCAACCACTTGCTAGTGAGGCTGGTACCATTACCATTAGACTACTAAGAAGACAATTTAGCTTAATTTTTTTTTTATTTCATGCTATAAAATAACTGCATCAGAGAATCCGGTTGCCGGAAGTTGGTAAAATTCAAATGATCGACTGCGCATCATGGAGGAAATGACCATGGAAACCGTGCAGAAAAGACCAAAAGAAGGAACGGATATCTCTGTCGAACTGGAACTGGTATCAGATGTAGAACTGATGAAATCTTCTTTGAGAGTTCCAATTGCGGAATGGCCGATTGCCGACAGGTGATCTGCGGATTGGACCGCGTGTATGAGAAACATCTTTTTATCAATCTCCAACAAATCTAGAATCCACTTTCGTCATTATTTTTATTACTCAAAATAAATTAACAATCATCGTCATTTATATCATTATTCAAAATGTCCGGTAGGAGGATGGTGCAGTCAGTGCACTAGCATTGCTTAAGATTCTTTGCAGCGTCCCTTCGACCCTAACTGCAACCCTTTATTCCTTTTACTGTACTTCCATTCATATTCTCTTTCTTCCATCTTACTTTCCACCCTCTACTAACAATATTGTTTCGTAGTGCAACTGTGGGGTTTTCCTCCTGTTACACCTTTAAAACCTTTGTACTCTCAATTTCTCTTTCAGCGCTGAATGGCGTCATAGGTCCCAGTGCTTGCCTTTGCTCAAAATAAATGAAAAATAAGGCGTAAGAAGCCTATAAGACTGTAATTTGCAAAACAAGATTACACGAAATGGAATAGCCAGGTGTACAATAAATACGAAATCAAGAGCAGACGATAGGAGTAACAGCTGAGATAAATAGGCGCAGATCAAATTCTGAATTCGCAAGATGGAAGTTTTGTTTAGAATACTGATATCCAGAATCTGTGCTTTACAGATATTACTCACGAAATTGTTCTCGGGTTGTTGTTGAAGGTTAAACAGGCCTTGTGCCATCACTGGCACTTGCTTTCACGAGCTCTCGTAATGCTTTCGAGAATATTTTGATGGCATCCTACTTCCACTTTGTAGCTCTCGTTGTACAAGTTATGATTAACTACCTCACAGATATTGCGCTGAAGTCACGAATCCACTGGAGAAACGGTTTGATCAAACCTGGATTCTTTGCTGTTTTCTGTATTCCCAGAAACATTTAAGCTTGCTCCTTTTTTTGGGGACCGAACGTGTTTTTGGAAGACTAGCCCTCCCTGATTTCTGTACCGTAAAAAGAATTATAGTGGCAGTTTCGAAGATAGACATTTTGTATATGAATAAATGAGAAATGGCCAATATTGTTATAAAGAGTGTGCTGCTGTTTTCATTCTTTGTTTTATTAGTAGCATCTACCTTTTTCGTGACATCTTACTCATTATTTTTCTGCTGCTAAGTTTTATTACTATTAAAGGTGCTAATATTAAAATTTGCAGTCACAATGGCGATTGTACCTTAATTGGTTACAGTTTCCATCGCTTGTCAAACTCTCGTCTTTTCCTGAACAGAATTTATCATTTCGTCCAAAGAAATTATGGTCAGTGAGTTGGAGGTTATGGATCATAATTCCAATTGGTGGCTCCGTCGGGCCGGAGTCATAAGAGTTTTGTGATCTTGTTCAGAGCACTCTTAGCGGAAATTGCATTTCGCCTCAATACCTAAGTGACAGGAGATTACCTTTGCTGAAGCTCTGTTTCTTCAGGTGGCTAGGTTCGGGGGGAAAATGTTGTATTTGACGTCTGGAATTTTATTTACAAATCCAGTCAGGCTTTCTGGTTATCTCCTCTCTGGTCGGTCAGTCTGTCTGTCTGTCTGTGGATATATATATATATATATATATATATATATATATATATATATATATATATATATATATATATATATATATATATATATATATATATCTGCAAAAGGAACTCCATAATCAATGATGGATGAACCCCTTTGCAGAACTTTCACGACAGTAACATTAACATCAAATATACGCAAGAATTATCAGTAGTTTGTCAACGCCTTTCTCCACACATACACACACACACACACACACACATTACCACTGTGCTCTTATACATGTTAGTATTGCGTTGTTTATGCACTTTGGTTTACTCTCACGCATACGTTAGTGTATTTATTAATGTAAATGTAGTAATGCATATAGTATAAGAGTAGTTAAGGCACGAAATTCAAAGAGGTATTCTTCCCCAGTTCATGACCTGATGTTTACTTCAGACGATGTCAGCATTGTTCTGCAAATACTGGAGCAAGTAATTTTCGTCGTATCACAAAACTTAAGTCAGTGTCATGGGTCTAAAGCGACAGTCTAATTTCATAACTAGATTGGCGTAGTGATTATTTAAATCTGTTATGAACAGAGTGCGTGCTAAAGCATTATTTAAAATTCCTTTTGAATTCGCCGGACGGCAACGTTTAAATTTTGAAGAAAAAATAACTTCGGAGAACGAGGTAAAGAGAAACGGAATAGTTAATCTGAAGAATGGTGTGTGTTAATCTTCCTGAGGGGAGGATGCTAGTAAGGACCCTCCAGTTGAGCCTTGTGATGAATATTACCTTCCTTGGGATGCTGCGAGTCAACAGCTTGCAGAGAGATGAGAGCAGAGCAGTAGGCAAACACTTTTCTTTTCTTCTTGCTGAAAATGATTGTGTTAATTATTTCTTCATACAGAGGCAGATTATGAAGCAGACTTTGTGTATCTTCACAAAGAAGAATCTCTCTCTCTCTCTCTCTCTCTCTCTCTCTCTCTCTCTCTCTCTCTCTCTCTCTCATAGGGAGGTAGCGCCGTCAGTGCACCACATGCGGTGCAATGTAGGCATTAATTAAGGGTCTTTGCAGCGTCCCTTCGGCCCTTAGCTGCAACTGCTTTCATTCTTTTACTGTACCTCCGTTCATATTCTCTTTCTTCCATCTTACTGTCCACCCTCTCCTAACAATTGATTCATAGTGCAACTGCGAGGTTTTCCTCCTGTTACACCTTTCAAACTTATACTGTCAATTTCCGTCTCAGCGCTGAATGGCCTTAGTTGTCCCAGTGCTTGGCATGTATGCCTAAAATCTATAAATCAGTCTCTCTCTCTCTCTCTCTCTCTCTCTCTCTCTCTCTCTCTCTCTCTCTCTCTCTCTCTCTGTTGTGTATGTACAATGAAGGATTTGGTGCTCTTAGGAAAGATTGTGGGTGGAGATAATTCTCTTCCATGCAAAGGGTCGTTTTCTGACTCCCTGGCGTACTCGTATGTTCATTTGTCACGAAATGAAGAATAGCACCCGTCTAGTGCAGTGTCCAGACTTTCTGTCAGTACTTCGAATTGAGTTCTAATTGATATTATCTGTACCAATGAGGTTGTGTTTTTAAGTCTGCCTACCTAAGTGTATGACTGTTAGCCGAATTACATGAAAGGTAATGGACGATTGTTGATGAAAGATAGCGAAAACAGTTTTTGGGTGACCCCCCTTATCTCTGACTGAGTTTTAGCGGAAAAAACTGTGCAAATTGATTCAGTCATATCTTATGATCCCAAAGGCTCATGAGCGGTGAGATTACTATCTGTGTGAAATGAAAAGCCAGTGGTGAACAGAGGAACAACTTTATGCCGCAGAAACTTTGCTAAGCCCTCATCAGTAGCCACCTCGAAGGGATCACCATATGAAACTTTCATCAAAATGCCGTCAGCTTTTCCTTACATATTTTGTTAAAAGACTCAAATATGTGCTTATGGGGAATTTTATCATCGCTGTATCGAATAATACCGGAACTTTGAACCGAATAAAATTTCCTTAAGTGTTGGATAGGACAATTATATATGAAATGTTTAAACATAATTACACAAATGCCAGTTGCGTAGCTGGAGAATTACAATCCCTAATTTCCCTTTCTATCATTATAATTTATTAGTGATCGTTTGATACTGAGGGATCTCTTCTTTTCATAGCATTTATGAGGTCCTTCTTCTAATGATTTTTCCCTTATTTTTGCATGTTTCAGTGACAACAACAAAATAAAAATAATAATAATTATAATGATATTATATGCCTAATAATTTTACTTTTCTTCTTTCAGGTAAGGAGGAAAAAGTGAACAATAATTGGCTTCAGGTATTGAGGTATGATGTTTAATTTTCTTTTATTTATGAATATTTTCATTGTTTGTGTGACCTGAATAAATTTTCTGTGTTTATGTTGATAGTTTAGGAACAAAATGTAATCATGCCTGATTCCTTTTCTGTCTGGCGTTACGAATTTGCCTTTGTGACAAGAAAGATGGCGTTTTTGGTTTAAAAATTGCAACATCTGTAATAAGTTATGTATGGGTTCTTTTCAACCGAGAAATAAGGGGAATTGAGGCAAATAGACAAGGAATTAGAAATTATTATGTTGATTTAATTGAGTACTGAGTAAATTACATTAATGTTGCTGATCTTCTGGGTTGTCTAGACAATCCTCAAATGTTAGTTTGCGTTCGTTGGTAGGTATTAACATTCTTTACAAACATCCCAGCCTTTCATGGTGTTTAGTAAGCTCTGAAGTACAGAAGACATATTACGCAAAAATTTGGCTTTAAAATCCACTTGATTTGCGGAGATTTTCAGAGTAAAGGAAATTTTTAATAATTGTTATCATGTCGGTTAAGTTCGTGCTTACGCAGCTCAGTTGACTTCATTTCTTTGCTTCAGAGAAGAGAATAAATGCTTGTTTGTATTCAATAAAAGATTTTCATGAAATATGACTCCATTAACGAAGGTCACTTTGATTCAGGTCTTCATCCGTATAAAAGTGTTTCCAAAACAAGTCCAGTTCTTAGATTATGTTTGCCAGTAATAATTTTCAGAAATAAGGTCAGCACTTTGGCAAACCCTTTTTTACGTTACATTTTGAAAAAAGACGTTAACAAAATTAAAGCCAATACTGTACAGAAATTATATTTAGCAAACAGATATTTATAGAACATGAGCGTCAGTAACATATACTCCAATTTTTGTTGCATATTAGGCAAGTGATAGTTTGAATTAGTTATATTCATTCCTTTGTCATTACCAGTAGAAATAAAGATTTGACTGATATTAAGTCAGTAAGAGGATTCAAAAAATCTAAATGAATAAATTATTAACAGCACATAAAAAGGCCAATACATAACTAGAATATTTGTGAATACTACGCGTTTATTCTCTAAAGCATAGTGAAAAAATTATCCGTGATTATATCAGAAGTTCTAATTGCATTACATAAATACAAATTTTTTTAAAATTGGTATTTTTATTTACAAACACATACATCTTGCGTCGGAAAAATAATTCTTTTTTTCTCCACTTCTCAGAACACTGTACACAATCTCTGCACAACATTCGTATTCCAGAGTTTTATCCTCTTGTAGATTTCTCGTATTCATGAACACTGTAAATGGTATAAGAAGAAACTTTGATTTAAAAAAAGAAGTCTATCTCTGCTCCTCCTTCCACCTACCACTTAAAACAAGTTAGAATAACTGGGGACGACTCAGCTCGTTCTCTTTCCTAGCTAAGACTGATTGTTTACGAGAGAGAGAGAGAGAGAGAGAGAGAGAGAGAGAGAGAGAGAGAGAGAGAGAGAGAGAGAAGCCTTAGGCACAGTGAAATGAGCTTCCTAGCTAACAAAAGGATCGCTAAAAAACGCAACAACCCATTTTCATCTTTTGAATTTGTAATAAGACTTGTAATATTATCTGATGCATGGCAGTATCCAAGTGCTGAAGAGGCAGTTATTGGTTGACCAGTTACCAGATCAGCATATATTTTCCTCCTTAACACCAAAATATTGCTGTTCCACTACTAGTAGCTCCATATAGAGCAATTTAGAATAAAGGGAGAAAAATAATTCTCTGGCATTTAACAACCAAAGAGATTTTGTGACTTTCTAATGATATTGGGTACAAACAGAACATTTATATTGTTTCTATGTTTTCAAGATATGTATGTTATATTGATACTGTTTTCCAGTGAGGCACTGTTTTTCTCGGTTCTTCCTTTTAATCGTAATCCTGGATTCTACTCGATTGCTGCCATTTTGGGCGTAGGTTTATTTGGAACGTAAAGAGAGTTTCTGTAGTAGCCTTATCTTTGTCTAGTAGTTTTTATGCCGATCATCAATATGAACAGTATCATAACTATCATAGCCATGTATGAGCCTGAAGACTTTTTCTTATTGAATATTTGAAGTTCTGGCTTTGACTGATATTATATACACTAGGTGACCCATTGACATCTTTTGTACATAGAAATTCAAAGATTTCTTGTTTTAATACTTATAAGAACATTGTCTGTTAGGTTTAATTCGTCTCACTCTTTCTTCTTATATTACTCGTATAATGCTGTATGTAATGTAATTTATTAATCGGTTTACACACACACACACTCACTCACACACAAACTAGTTTGTCATAAGAGCCAGATTTATTTTTGTAGAATAGAAGTCTTCTGTGTGATATCATTAAATCTTGATGGTCGATAGGGTTATGACGGCCGCATTTTGGTCCTCAAAACATTGCTAACTAAAGGTAAACTTAGATAAAGTTCGAAATAAAGTGAATATCGGTTCCATTTTAATGTAGTTCGTTTCGTGTTGGATTTTGAGCCTACTCTCTTTAAACGAAATGGAACTTGATCAATGATTAATAACACTCATTATGAGAGAGAGGACATTTAAAATTCCAAAAAGATGAAAAACTCGTTGAACTGGTAGCGCGACAAAATGTCATAAGAAAAGTATCTACTCAAGAATAGCACTTCAACAAAGTCAAAACATTTCTTTCAGAAATACTTTAGATTAGGGGAGAGCCAAAACGCTTCGTCCCTCCTGACCCAAAACTATTCCCCAATATCAGCATCATGAAAAATCCTCCCGCACAGAGGCATATCTTATGGAGGAAGAGAGAGAAGAAGAGTGGATGGGCGGCATATGGAGATGATGTTAACAAGGGGAACAAGTCAATCACGATGACAAATGGCGCACGTCCCTGTGAAGGGGAAAACGCGCCAAGAATAATCAGAATGGAAAAATAAATGTAAATAGGAATTTCATGAACACAAACGATAGAAATAAGAGGACGATGTGAAATAAATTGGAACTGTCAGGAGGAGGTGGATTTGCTGTAAAATTTTAATCACACCAGGACTCGGGGCAGACGTTGCAACAAAGGAAGAAATGATGAAAGAACTTTCTCAGTGAATACATATTTTGCTGATTTAATTACGTATGGGGATGCTGGCACCATGCTGCATATCAATATAGGCCAACAGTTAACTAATTCACTGCTGAGATCACCGAAGGCGCAATACGATTTAACTGAACGTCCCTTGATAACTTCGCTTCCTTGACTTTTTGTAATACGAGACATATACACACATATATATGTGGGTATATATATATATATATATATATATATATATATATATATATATATATATATATATATATATATATATATATATAAGTAAAAGTAGGAAGGACCTCATATATTTAAACAAGTAGCAAATGATACTGCTCCGATTCTGTTCTGTTGTTTTACTTCATTTCCCATTTCCCTCCCACAATCCTAAACTAGCTGGTGTTTTTTAACTCTCCTTCAAATTCCAATTCGGGCTAAGGGCTCGTCTCTTCTTACAACTATGCAAAACACCAATGCGAATAGTGGATAAAACACGCACACATAGACAGCGCAGAATGAAGTAATTATAAAATAGTAAAAAAACACAATGAACTCAAAAACGTAAGACGAAAACAGTCACTTCAGTTGTAAAGGTTTGAGCTTCAATTTGGGGTGTAATTCATAGTTTGGGCTAGTTCGCTGATTTCGATTGGATTAAAAAAAAGCATAATGCTAGGTTATCTCTTGGACCCGAAAAATTCAATGCATACGGACCAATACATAGAGGAATAAAACCTTCGATTAATTTTGCACATTACACTACAGATATCACCTCCCTCTTCCTGTAGAGAGAGAGAGAGAGAGAGAGAGAGAGAGAGAGAGAGAGAAACATAATATTTACATCCAAGTAAAACTAGCTTGAATTTCTGTAGCCTTACATATATTGCAGTTTTGCCTTAGAGTTTATGTAGAGGCGCTTAGGGCATACATTTGCCTTTCTCATCAGCCAGAAGCGGGCAGCAATAGAAAAGAGAAATGTATTTACCGTTAGGAATTGTGCATAGCAACCCGCACACTCGTTGAAGGAGAGCTGGGAATTCAAAACCGCAATAAACATGGAATCGAGGTTTGTAAACTAAATTCATTTCATTTGCAGGAAGGCTCCTGAAATGGTAGCTGTGGTTATTTATTTGAGAATGGCAATATGGTTTACATTTTTTTAGTGCCAGAAACGATTTTCGTCCTTCTATGAATTTTTCATAGTTTGCATCACCAATTCTAATGTACAGTAGGGATATAAATTTTATACGTAGTATGTAGGGAATGGGAAGATTTGAGTGAGAAATTTTGAGCCGCGTCGGATTGGTAAAATGCCCGCGTCAGTGACTACTGTATTTCTGCTGTGGTCTTAGGCAGCTGACTCTCGACTCAAACTCTTGGATAGTTATGTCATCAGTCAAGTTTGTTTTTCCAACTCCTTTTGTTGACTTGTAGCACAGACATAAAGTGAGTTCAATATGTGTGTTGCATAAAATGTACTACAGCGACATCATGTTTTTGCTCGCAACACTAGGCAGGCTGCTGCTTCAAACAGGGTGACGTTTTCTAGTGTTTGGTTTAATGCTATCTAGTTTACTAAGAGTTTTATTTTAGTTGCAACTGGAATGTAGACTAGTTTGCCTAGTGCAGTTGTGGAATCTTCTGACTTCCAAATGTTTAAACGAGGAGAAAATTCATTCTTGATTTTTGCTGACGTCTCTTTTATTCAGGCGAATCGGCCTTATTTTATATTCTCTCGTAATTATCACCTTCTCCTATAGCCTGTCACTCTCTGCAACCCTCTTGGATTTATAGTCTGACTTTCCATAAGAATTTTCAGCTGAAGATTTCAGCTCAGTGGTCTGATTAAACTATTTTTAATAATAATAATATAATAATAATAATAATAATAATAATAATAATAATAATAATAATAATAATAATAATAATAATAATACAGAAAGAAAGAGTGAAAGGATGAATTGAATTAAAGTGTTTGGAGACAACTGGGTCATATTGAATTGATGGAGGGCAACGGGTTGGTGGAAAGACTATAATTCGGAAGGGTTAGCTGGAACTAAAGACGCCGTTGAAAGTGAAGGCTAGAAGGTGTGAATGAGCCACTAAAAGGAAAGGGCCTCAACATCTGGGAAGCGAGAGAGCGCATGCTATGTAAACGTGAATGGTAGTGTGCTGAGTAGGAGCATTTTGTATATGTATATATTTGGCGCATTTATTATGCAAAGGATATTAGGGTGTATATTATATATATAATATATATATATGTGTGTGTGTGTGTGTATGTTTGTACATTATATATATATATATATATATATATATATATATATATATATATATATATATATATATATATATATATATATATATATATATATATATATATATATATATATATATTTATTTATTCATTTCTACATGTGTCGATGGGAGGTGGATTTTGACTTAACTTGTTGCAACAGCATGACTGTGTAGTTTATCAACACTCAGAAAAAGAGGGAATTCGTATCATTTAAGCTTAATTTAGGACTTTGAAAGAAAATCAGCGTCTACCTTTAAGAGGATTGCAAGGAAGGAAATGAGCAGCGGGAATACAGCTGGAGAAGGTATTGCCGAAATAACTTTCCAATACCACACAGTACCTGAATTCCTGGGACAAGGAGTCTTGAATATACAGCCAGTTGGAATCTTCGTCAATAGGGACATCGACGGTTGGCACTAATGTGACACTGGTTCGGTCAACAATAGACAGAGAGGATCTCTGTGGGTGGGCGGCGGGTTGGCTGCTCGACAAGGAGTCTGCTTCCGATAGAGGTCTGCCCAATACTGCTTCTTCTTGACCTCTGACCTCCTTTTATGCATTCCCGTTCCCGGACTTTTGGTTTGGGTCCAGACGATCGCGAATACCGTACGCGTACCTTCTGGGTATTCAGGTGCCCTGTGCCCTTGTCGTTTGGTTTGCCTGGAGGAGGAGAGCAACTCGGCAGAAGGGTGAATTCAGCAGGGAAATGGGACGATTGAGAGGACGTTAAGAGGGAGAGAGGTCAAGGATGGACAATGGCCATAACGAATGGATAAGTGGGGCTAGGTGCGGCCCGTAGAGGCCTACTTGCTTCTGTGTGGGCTGCTGGATTCACCCGTGATATGTTGAAAAGCAGAGGGCTTCATAAGGGTATTCATTATTCATCAATTCTCTTAGTAATATATATATATATATATATATATATATATATATATATATATATATATATATATATATATATATATATATATATATATAATTGTTTGTGTGTGTGTGTTTGTATTTACAGGTACAGACCCTTAACCCTTGAGGAGTTGTTTCAGGGTTTTTAATTTCAGCAGTTGATTTATATATATATATATATATATATATATATATATATATATATATATATATATATATATATATATGTTTATTATGAACAGGTTCATATTTCACGATGATCGTTATGGCTCATATCTCATATAATATAAAAGTATAAAAGCAATTAAGGCAAAAATCTCCTCGAATGCCAGTTACATTTAATTTAGAAGGGTCATTCTTTGTCACCTCCTTAAATGAAACAAAATACCTGAACATACATTTTCTTTTGTTAGATAAGTTTAGTTAAAAAAGTAATATTAAACACGGAGCTTCAGCGTCCCTTATAAACTTCCCCCATCAAAATTCCATCTTTAATTAAGGTGGAAAAGATGAGGACATAAGTTAAAAATATACACGAAATCAATTTTAGTAATCAAAACTTTAATGCAATTGCAAGAAAAATTGAAATAAAATGTGTAAATGGGGAAATTTTCAGTTCAAAGTCAAGGATCGGGAATGGGATTTTGAATTGAATCCTCAGTAATAAGATAAGATTAAAAACGGTATTCTTGATGGGTTATTCAAATTCTACGATACATTCATACATCACCTTCGAATTCCGAGTTAATTAACTTTTTCAGAAGCCTATAGTGTATGCATTGAGAATCAATGCTTCGCCTTTAAATAAAATTCATATTGTAAAAGTCGACAAAAAAATAAATAATTAAAAAATGCACCGAAGTCTTTGGCGCAATCGAGTTTTCTGTACAGCCGCTACAGCCTATAATCAAGGCCACCGAAAATGGAACTATCTTTCGGTGATCTGGGTATAATGCTGTATGAGCCGCGGCCCATGAAACTTTAACCACGGCCCGGTGGTGACCTATCCTATATCGTTGCCAGAAGCGCGATTATGGCCAACTTTAACCTTAAATAAAATTAAAACTACTGAAGCCAGAGGGCTGTATTTTGGTATGCTTGATGATTGGAGGGAGCTTGATCAACATAGCAATTTGCAGCTCTCTAGCTTCAGTAGTTTTTAAGATTTGAGGGCGGAGAGAAAAAATGCGAGCAGAATTAAGTGCAGACGGACAGACAAAGTCGGCACAATAGTTTCCTTTTACAAAAGCTAAAAAAACCGAAAGCTTCTATGTTTTGACTTTATAATTCAAGTGAAAAATGGTAGGTTCCCTTCCTGTTGATGGGAAAGGCGGTCGACCATAAAAAGTTGCTATTTAATGAACAATTAGGTTAATGAATAAGTTAATGAACAATTATAATAAAAGGAAAACTTTATTATTTGGGGAACCATTCAATTATTTCCATTTGAAACGACGGTTTCCGCTCTAGGGGAGTTTGAACATTGTCCTGCCAATTTCCATACAAACAGTTTCATTAAAAGCCCATATAGCGAATGTGCTCAGGCGATATAATTGAAGTTAATTAACTTTGATTAGTGAACAGTTATAAGGCAACATTACTAAGAATAACAGCAACACGAGCAGCGATGTTACATTATTATATAAAAATCTCTTCCCCCAAGTGGAGGCTGCTTCAGTGCAGAAACATGGCATCCTTTAATGGCTGATAAAGGATGAACACCGAGTCCTAGCACCTTTTTATTATTGTTCAGATGCTTTTTTGACGTTTAAGTTAACGAAGATTATCGTCGAATCACCAATTAAAGGAAGCTCTGGTGTAGTCTTTTGTTTCAGTTTCCATTAGTACAAATAATATTTTGTTTAAATTACCAAAGGACTGCCAGTAATCACTGATATTGAGTACTTTCTCCATAATTCATAGCGTGACTTTTGAATTAGTGGAAATAACACACACATCCACACACACACACACACACACACACACACACACACCAGCTGGAAATGCCTTATGTAATAATTCAGGATCTACGGCACAAAATTGTGCACCTTCTTGAACACACCCTGTCTACTTAAATAATCCCCACCTGTAACCACGTTCAGTAACTCTCCGCCTGTGTCCATTCGTGACGCAAGAAAGACATTTTCTGAAAATAACAAAGCAAATGCATATAGACATCTCGTTACCGAGCGTCGAAGCCGTTGTTCCTATTGACAGATGGCGTAGCGCTCGCCGAAGTGGCAAATACATAGAACAAATACATAATTTAAAATATCGAACAGAATTAATAGAGAGAGAGAGAGAGAGAGAGAGAGAGAGAGAGAGAGAGAGAGAGAGAGAGAGAGAGAGAGAGAGAGAGAGAGAGAGCAACTGCTTATAGGAAGAGCAAGATGAGAGCAGTAGACACACACACACACACACACACACATATATATATATATATATATATATATATATATATATATATATATATATATATATATATATATATATATATATATATATGTTGCAGAGTAATTTAAAATGAAATTTGGAGACACAAGCGGCAGGTAAATACGGACTCGCACGGAAATCAACCTGTGAAGAGGACTGTGTACATGCGCAGAAATTTTTTTGTTGGGGTCTGGTAATTAATAATCATCAAACGGTAAATTCAAATAAAAAAGTAAATTATAACTCTTGGCTGGAACTCTTATTGGCATGCACAGCAGGGAGCAAGGAACGTAGTGTTAATGGAACAGCTCTTTAAGAGAGAATTATTCATTTTCATCAGTAGAGTAAACGGGGTAAATATCGGGTTTAACGTAAACAGAATGATAGATGTCCTTCCAGAGCATGCGTTTATTATTCATGTACAATCTCTATCCTAGTTTTACTGGGGATAGCGATAAATTATTCAATGTTCTTAAATATGATTTCATCCCGCGGGATCTCAGTAAGTGACGTATCTCTTCCTCGGTGTATGTATATTTAAAAGGTATTCAAATCATGAAAGAGAGGGAAGAATGCCCGTATTGGATAGTGGAAAAACAGGGCTAAGTAAATAGAGATGAAATAAAATCCACTTGAAGTTAATAATAATTTTTAAAGTCATTCCTGAGCTGACATGAATCAGCTTCCACTGTACTGTCAGTAAGAGTTTTCCCGTAGATTCACTCAGAAATGAATGCGAGAGGCCGTTGGCAACGTTGCACCTAAATTAAGTATTCCAGTGCTGTGTGAAACGAGATGAACGCTCAGACTGACAGGGAGCGGTCAGTAAGGTAGATGGTCATGAATTAATTCTTCTGATCTTCGATTTGAGAATAATATTCCTGTAATGAGAAACCTATCTGAGCTGACGTAACTTTCAAAGCTAACTGCATTTTTCTGGCGGCATTTGAACGATGCTTTTAAAGTGAAGTGATAAAGAAAGCTTGGAGTCAACTATAAAAATCATACATCTTCAAATATTCACCATTCCAACAGTGTTCAAGATCGGCTCTTCATAGGTAAAACTGGATTTTCCACCGCCGTTAACGTAATATTTGTGATCTTTATTTCTTATTTTAAAAAAGACATTTAGTAGCCTTATTTTACTGATTAATTGACATAGGAAATAATTTGAATAATTTACTTTTTATGCTTTATATTTTTCTTGATATAATTATTTTTTCTTTTTTTCTCTCTCTTCATTTCTTGGAGTAGTATCCATGTAATCAGAACAGAAGTTTTGGTCGGTGTCTAGTCATTGAAATAACTCTAGAAACAAACTTCCTGGAGGAGTATTTTCATTAAAAGTGTAGAAGATTACTGTTTTTCATCTCCCTAAGAGACGGAAGCGCATCTGACGTCGAACTTTTTCCTTTTACTTTAATATTTGTCTTTCCCTCCCCCTCCCTCAAAAAAAGGATGCAAGTAGATTTTATAGTTGTATAAAAGATGAGTGTGCTTTTTTGAAATGTTTCCCTGTAAAATGGAAAATTACAAGAATTCAGATAAGGAACCGAACAACCTTTATTTTTAAAATACGTATATTTCTTTAAGTACGATTGGTTATTAACTCGTGAGAATATTTATACGACTCATACGATTTCGAAGGAAAATTGTCTGAGGAAATGAAACTTCACATTGGGATCCTGCGAGAAACCCAAGAAACTCCCAAAACATTAACATTAACATTTCAGGACTGCGTTATTAAAGTCAGCTGAAACCACACTTATACAGTGGATGTGTTTATGAGAGCGCTTTTAAAAAGAGGAACGTAGATGATATATGATGAGATTATATACTTGTAATTTTTTTACTATGAACAATCATCTACATTTCTTTGTTAATTTAATATTCAGAAACTTTAACCTCTTAACCCGAAAGTCTTACTTTCTCAGTGTTCTCAATTTTTTTTATCAATATTATGTTAATTTGTCCTAGTCTGTGAAAACATCATATTTTTTATCTATTTATGTTTTCACAGTTTCATCTCCCTTGTCATTCTGTCATTTTGTCTTAAAAATCATCGGTACACAGTGAGAATAACTAGTATTAACATAAATTACTACATTCTAGGCATGTTAAGTATCGGTTACGTTGTTAGTTAGAACCTGCCAGAGTCCAGTGGTTTTCAACCTTTTTGCGCCCATTTTTGGCATCCCTAAATACTCATGGCCCACTGCCCTTAAGAATTGTGTAATGATGATAATAGAATTATTATAACCCCTTTTTAGAAGACTTAATTAGTTTTACATTTTTATTTATGGAATTATTTTTCAGAACACTTTATTATTCGTTATACATTTTCAGTTATGAAAGAAAACACTGGCCTGCATTTACCGCAAATAAATCAGGTGCATTGTAATCAAAACTCAAATTACACTTTCTCATTTATGAAAGAAAGCACTGGCATGCATTTACTGTAAATGATTTTTAATTTTTTAAATATTATTTTAGAGATGTCCGTGACATGGCCCCCCTCAGAACTGCCCATGGCCCACCAGTGGGCCATGACCCACAGGTTAAAAACCACTGTGCCAGACCTATTACTAAGATAGATCGTGTATGTGTGTGTGTGTGTGTGTGTTTATGGGTGAGGTAGAGGATTGCTCCATATTGTGCCGTTTCCTATTTTTCAAGACCCCGCTATCCTGTACTTTTTTTTAGAACCGGATCCATTTTCCAGTCTCAATATGACGTCACAACGGAAGGAAGAAGCCATTACAACGTAAGCATTGAGATATGAAAATCGAGCTGTGCTGCTTTTGGTTACCTTAACTGTGAGACGATTCATAAGTACCTAAAGAAAAATATGAAAGTGTTTAGCAACAATCAAATTTTTTTTTAGTTCTGGGAGAGAGAGAGAGAGAGAGAGAGAGAGAGAGAGAGAGAGAGAGAGAGAGAGAGAGAGAGAAACTGCTTGATTTTGACAGCTCTGAATAATTCGTAAAAATATGAACAGTTTACAAATATTAACACATGAGCCTTTTGTTTTTCTTGGTGTTTTTTGACCATATACCGGTAATTCTCGTAGCTGAAAGGGTTTATAACATTGACAGCAATAATTAAAGTAAGCTTTGTAGATGATGGTAATAATCTATTATCAATAAGAGTAACATTACTGAAACTGTTGAGGATGGTTCAAGAGGTCCTCTCAAAACTGTTGATGAAATATTTTTAAACAATAAAACTAATATGACAGAAACATTCAATGTACGTAGCGTCTTTTGATACGAAATTAATGAAACAACATTTTAGATTGTTGTTCTGTGCACTTTCATTGTTTTAGATGAATACTTTTTATCCTCCATTTGTGCAAAATCAAGGAACCTTACATAGCAATATTCAGAGATGTAGAAAAGAATGTTATTGAAATCAAGAAAAACAGGTTCGTGAATTATTATTTATAAATGCAGACAAAAAGTACGTGCTTTTGATTGGAGAAAAACAAAACATACATGTGTTAATTGGAAAATGACCAATGCATGTTGCAAACATGAGAGTTGAATCTTTTGGAGCTAACTCTGTAGTAATGGTACATGGATCTGTGGAGATATTTATTCAGAGATGATAATTGGCAATAAAATTGCAAGCAGTTCAATGTATGATAAATAACTGATCAGTATATAAATATAAATAAATATAATGAATACCTAAAGACCGCAGAGATTGACTTATTAATATATTTGTTAAATATCTGAAATTAAGAAATAAAACTGACCATTATTTATTCACGTGAAGGCTATCATTGGTATAAATGAAAGGTTGGCTTCATTACGCACTGAACATACTCGAAATCTAAGGCAGAGCATTTTTTTTAATAAACCTGATCAAAACCCCTAAACGAAAAAATTTACTTTGTAATTGGCTTCTTTCATGCTCTACCTGATTTTTTCCGTCTGAAACACACTGATCATGAAATTGTGACTGATTTCTCATATCTCTCCGATGACAGCGAAGTGAATGCAAAAAATTATCGGTGGAATATTTATGTGAGGGGTCCTAGTGTATATGTGTCGAGTCAACTTATTACTTAGTAGTAACAGTTTTGTCTGAGAGAGAGAGAGAGAGAGAGAGAGAGAGAGAGAGAGAGAGAGAGAGAGAGAATGTTAAGTAGCCATAAATCACTAGTGTTTACCATTCAAGGTAACACGGTGTATTAGTCTTTTTTCTTATCTCATTTTGTCGTTCGTTCTCTGTTGCACGCTAGATTTGGAGAGTGAAACCAATAAAGATGAAAATAAAGACTTACACACAGGCAGGCCTCGCGCAACATTGTATGCTATTCTACAGCATCACCTTAATAAGGTACAGAGTTCCATTTCGTTAGCTGTAAGATAATTTTCTTACAAACGAAAGCGACTCCGCTGACATATTCAGCAGTTTTCAGGGTAAAGGAACTTTCATCTTCCCAGTGAATAAATTGAATAAGTAAATATCATTATTATTATTATTAAGATAGTTTAACCAGACCACTGAGCTGACTATCAGCTCTCATAGGGCTGGTCCGAAGGATTAGGATGAAATAGGCATAAAATATTAAAACACTTATATGATACAGCATTCATGAAGGTACTTCCTTTATCGAAATATTCTCACTGGAACACTGATTTACTTCTGTCACAAACCTTTGTAGGTTTCTTGTTGTGAAGAAAACTCAATGAATTAAGATTAAGTAGGAAAAGACTTTTTTCTTTATTTGGCCAAACTCATTCCTTATTTCATAAAAGGCTCCTTTGTCTCTCTGGTAATTGACGTTCTTACATCTGTTAATTTTCCTGTCAGAGGCGGCTTCCCTTAGTAGCCTGTTCTTTATCCTATAGAGCTGCTTGCTTCGTGAATAACCTCGAGCCCCGTCTTATTCATTCATGTGCACAAATCGCCTGCCTAGCCTTCAAGAAACATGGATAGCAATGCAGAATAATTGCACGCACGTCTTTCTGCAATTCACGATGTCACTCTTTCCTCCCTTGCCCCGGGCCAGGTCAGGTGAGGTTAGGATGCATCCGTATTGAAATGTCTTTGATTAACTTTTAAGGGCGTTGCAGCTTGCAGAAGTAACGTGAGCAGCGCTTGCATTTTTATGAATACTTGTTCTCAGCCTCACGTGTCTCATTTGTTACTGTTAATGAGGAGATGAGAATGTCCCTGAAGGAATTCAGTGGAAGCTGGGTTTGTTTGAACGATTCCAGAAATAAAATCCATGCTGTCTCCTTTTATCATACTTTCCCAATTTACCAAGTATGTTATGATATGTAGTTTGTCCTAGAGAACAGTTTTATTGTTCTTGCAGATTCTGTTAACGTATTATACAATTTTAAACAGGGATATGTTTTTTGATAATCCTGCCATAAATCATTTTGAGAACGAAGAGCAAGTTTGAATAGGCAACGAAAACAGCGTGGTGAATAAGTGTGTCTTAGACCAATAGAATATGCATGGTGTAATCTTCACATCGTAGACGAACTCAGGACCGTAACAGAAAGGCAAGGCCGCTACCAACTGAACCACACACGTCAATAAAAATGAGAAACAGAGTATTTATACAGTATCCAAGGTTTTATTATCTGGTTAGGCTGCACATCTTGCACACCAGTTTGTTTTACCCAACTCCCCGACCCACCAGACACTGAGCTGAAATTGATGGCATTTTATTCAAATTATTCTTAATGAACAAAACAGTTGAGTCGCTGGTAGGTCTGAAATTTGAGTAAAACATGCTGGTATGCAAGGTGTGCAGCCTGACCAGAAAAAGCCTCAAAGACTGTGTAAGTACAGATGTTTTAATGTTTATTTTTTATGAATTATGTGGGTCGGTCATTTGAGAGTCCCGTGTTGGAGCCCAGTGTAAGGGAGAGATCTGTTTCTATTGCGCACGTGATTGGTGTACTGATTTCCAGTAATATTCAGTATAACGTTAATATCAATTGTAGCCTTTGTATTATTTGTGAAGTTATTACTATCAGCACCAACATACAGCCGGGCAAAATACAAAACAGCCGGAGGAGCTCATTAAGAACCACGACTAGGAATTAAGCCAAGAATAATTTCATTTAAATAATAAAATACAGTCCTTTCCCATTCTTCTCAGCCTAACTCCTAGTCGTCAAAGGACGTTCGTATTCTCTCACTGATTCAGATTGTACTTTAACAAATTGATTACCTATTCCAAAATACCAGGCTCAACAGCTATTTTACTGTAGCGATGTAAATGGGACAAAGAAGGTAAGAGTAATTTCCACTTTTTTTATATACTTATAAGCTTTGGGACTCACACTTCTGAAGGTTAGCTATATGCCTTCCCGTCCATTGTCTTGCCCTCGTTGAACGCAATTCTCTAGACATTGAAGAGAAGTTGCTAAAATCGAGGGTCATTTGGTTTGATGTGCCCCTGATACGCATCTCAAGAATGTAGAATTTTATATCAATCTATGTATTCTCGGATCATTTCCTTTTTTCTTTTATTTAGGAATTTCTGTTTTAATTTTCATTTAGGTACTCACCCAGTACGCGCTCAGTTAGGTAAATAATCTGTTATGGAATGTCATAAGCATGAAAATAACTATAGAACATCGTAAAGCTAGATAAAGATGAAAATTTCACATATATATTGACCATAGAATACGAGAAAACTTGATGATAGTAATTGGAATGACGTAACCAATTATAAAAGGAATCAGTTTGATAGAATACGGAAACATAGAATTAATACAGAAAGCGTGTGTGTGTGCGTGTGTGTGTGTGTGAAAGAGAGAGAGAGAGAGAGAGAGGTCATATTAAAGAGGTTAAAGGAGATACGTCGGATATCGAAGGTTACCAACAGTACTGAACTTTTCTAGGTTGGAGAATTGTTAACATTTCACAGTAATAATCAAAATCTAGCGTTTTCAGTCTTACACTCAAATTACGACATAATAGACCTTCAAGGGGCATTATTGCAAGAGCTACACCATTAATGAAAGTTTAACTCTTATTGTAACACAGTTATTTGAAAAAATTACGCCCGTTTTACAAGGCGCCCATGTTGTTTTGAGATTTGGTGCTCTAGAACATCATTTCGGGATCTATTTTGTCTTTAATATCTTTTTTACTTATTCAAACGAAGAGCAAAAGGCATAATATCTTTTTTAGGTTTCTGTAAAAGAAAACTATTGAGATGGCTTCCTGTCTGTCGGTCCGCCCTCAGAGGGCTGCAAATTGGTATATTGGTCATCCACCCTCCAGTCATCAAACATACCAAATTGCATCCCTCTAGCCTCAGTAGTTTTTATTGATTTAAGGTTAAAGTTAACCAATATCGTGCGTCTGGCAACGCTATAGATGCCAACAACACAGGCCACTACACGGCTGTGGCTGAAAGTTTCATGGGCCGCCCCTGAGAGTTTCATTGGTAGTGGCTGAGAGTTTCATACAGCATTATACGCTGTACAGAAAACTCGATTGCGCCGAAGAAACTTCGACGCAATTTCTTACTTGTTTACTTATGCAAACGAAGAGCAAACGGCTTTTATCAAACTCGGTGACTCAGGGTCGCCATTCATTATACCGTTGGCTGACGTATGAAACCTGAGGGCGGCCGGGTACAAAAGAAAGGTGGAAAAGCGAAAGAGTGCACCTGGAGCTGGAAGCGCTTAATATATGCTAAGCAGTTTTATACACACATACACAGACTTAGCTGCCTTGTAGTTTGGTAAGGCTCTGCGTGGTGTTAAAATGAACGTTAGGGAAAAAATGCCGGCTTTTTTTTGTTTTATCGTATTCTTCTCTGGCAGCCTGTAAATGGGTAAGTAAATTTTTTGGTGTGCGTGGATGCTGTAAGTTTTATTTAACCATGAAAGGGCTACCTCTGAACACTGTCGTTTTGTTTAGTATTATTAGTATATTGCCCAATGTATGGTCTTATAAGAGAATAAAATAATGATAATCACATTCTTGTATTCAAACTCGCAAGCAGATTACTGACGGCGACTGTTGACCAAAAACAAGGATTATACTTGTAAGGAATGTATTTCACCTTTTTTTATTTAAATTTTATTTCAACCTTAGTGTTAATATGACTATTGTTAGAACTGTCTCGATTTCATCTCCACTTGTGCCCGATCAAATATCACTGGCACATTCCCTTTTTCAGTTTAATTCTAGCTCAGTTGAATCCTTTTCGTCTTTTCTTGCTAATATTCCTATATTTCTTGTATTCATTTCTGAGGAACATATGATTTCATACTTTCAAGTTATGCTTTTCTGAACAGGCTCATTTCATACGGTTTGGATCATCATAAATGCCAGATTTTGATGGGCCGTACTAGCAGTGATTTTAAAGTTCTTAAGAACCTGTTAGGGACATTGCGTGTTGTTTCTGAATATAAAGATCTGTGCTGCCACACTGTGGCTCTCATATTTTTTGTTAACCCAAACTGTAAATAATAACGGCATTATAAGAGAGACTTAAGATGATAGCTAAAGGCAGGTCATTGGCAAGAAAGGGCAGTGGAAGTTATTGACTGGACCCTAAAGAAGGTTGCGCACTGTTCGGAAGCTAGGCAATGCATTAACTCCAAAAACGCGATTTCTGCAAATTTGATATCTATAGAATCAGCAGAATGCGACGAAAATGCCTATCACGGAGGTTTACGCCTGTCTTGTCAGGTACCGATATTTCAAAAGGCAGATTGCACTAACTCCACAGTCTTTCTTCAGTATTTGAAATCTTTAATATCGATTGTCTCAAAACAAGGATTTTGGAGTTAGTGCGTTTTGTCTTTTTGCGGCAGATTGTTCCGGGCACTTTACGAGCCAGTGGCGAAAGAGTGGCTCCAGTCCGGAATACCCAAGATCTAACGAAGTCTTCTCATTAGTTTCTAGGAATGCCCTTGGGCAATAAGATGGTGGTGGCGGTGGAAGTTACAAGCATATAAATAAAATAGATATCAATGTAAGTAATATAAATATAAATATGAATATAAATGGGGAAACTTATTGAATTCTGTGCTGAAGGGCTGCCATAGAGCAAGAGCCCATGCCAGCACAATCTAACACAATCTTAATCTAACAGTAGGGTTTGATTATTGTTTCAAATGTCTTTTGATCAAATCATAATCGTTTTTTATGTTCTTTAATATATATACTGTTTAAATAGGCTCTCTTTAATTCGTGCATAAAGCTTAACAGTTTAGGTATTTGGCCAACAAGGCACAAAATAAAACAACAAATTTCCAACATACTGTTTTAGGGTGTAAACTTGAACACAGTCATTTTCAAAAACATAACTCTCTTAACATTAACAAATCTAAGTTTCATATTTACCTTATCTTTCTTATTGTGCTAATATGTATTCCTTTGCTTTAAAATAGTAAGGACAATCTTCTCATATTAAGAGGCAAGCTGCATGGTTCAAAAGAGTGAGTCTTGCAACTTCACTCCATGTAACGACGTATCCTGTCTGTGAAGAGCAGTATCATGTTTAGAAAGAGCCGCCAAATTGCGAAACTTCTAATCTCGTTTATCCGTCTTGGAGAACATTTTTCTTACTTTCCAACTCTGCCTCAGTCTCAGCGATGAACATTTCGTTATAAATCCTGTTTATTTTTCGTATTTTTCTTCCGCTTGTAGGAGAGGTAGGTAATGAGGGGAGGTTGGAAGAGGGAAGACTGTTAATAGGAACTTTCGGAGTTTCCGGATGAAAACATGCGAAGCACATTAGTTTTTATCAGTATCGTAAGGGATTAAATTCTTTCTCTTTATATTATATATATATATATATATATATATATATATATATATATATATATATATATATATATATATATATATACATATATGAATATATAATAATAAGTAATATATATAATAAGTATATATATATATAGTATGTATATATATATATATATATATATATATATATATATATATATATATATATATGTATATGTATATGTATATATATATATATATATATATATATATATATATATATATATATATATATATATATATATATGTATATGGCATAGCTGTTGTATACAACACGTATGCTGATGGACAATTAAGATTTGCTCTTCTTGTACATATTTATTTCCCGACGTTTCGTAATTTTCACATAATTACATCTTCAAGGGCTCTAAAATAGATAAAAACAACACATAATTAGCATAAAACTCAAACTGAACATTTTTTACACTTGAAATTATACATTTAAAGAAAGCAAGATATATTAAAATTCGCAAACTATTGGACCAACCTTCCACCAGAGTAAAAGAAACATAAGTGGAAGGAAACTAAAAAGTAAAAAGAAGAAAACACTCCTTAAGACAAGAAAAGGGGAGTGGCTGTTGACATGTGTTTAATGTACAAGAAGAGCAAATCTTAATTTATATATATATATATATATATATATATATATATATATATATATATATATATATATATATATATATATATGTGTGTGTGTGTGTGTGTGTGTGTGTGTGTGTGTGTGTGTGTGTGTGAGTATATGTGTATATTATTTTAAAGGAGAAGGCTGGGTTGTTTAGAAAAAACCTATTTAGGAAGAAAACCACTCACGGAATTTCGTTGATTCCCAAACGGATATTTGAGTCTTGAAACTTATGAAACTTAATTGAAAAAGTTTGCAGATAAACATTACATTGGGGATTCTTAGAAGTTTAGATGAACGTTAAGACCATGATAGAGCTTTTATATTTTAACTAAAATACTGAGACGATGCTCGTTTCAGCTGATTAGTTGGATAAGCTCTTCTCGTCAAGCGAGTTTTTACGTCAATTTTTACTACGTCTTGTAATGACTAAACTCTTGGGAGGCCTTAACCTTCTGAATTTATTAGGGGCTATTGTTGTTCTCAGTGGTTATTCGTAGTTATTTCTATGTTTTTGTAATATCATAGAGAGAGAGAGAGAGAGAGAGAGAGAGAGAGAGAGAGAGAGAGAGAGAGAGAGAGAGAGAGAGAGAGAGGGTGTATTTTTGTACTCACCCTCTGCAAAAGAAAACTGAATATGTGCCGATAAGAATTTGTCACGAATTGTGATGATGAGAAATAATGAAGTAATCGTTGTTTGACTACTGCGATTAACATTCAAAATATATATTTTTGCACCGATGGGAATAATTAGGCGCTCGGAATTCCACGTTAGAGAACACAGACAATAAATCATTAAGATAACTACAAAGATTGCTTTCAATTTCTTGTGTCAAAGTTAATAAATCATTAAGATAACTACAAAGATTGCTTTCAATTTCTTGTGTCAAAGTTGAGAAAATGATTCACTTCTGAATTTACAAAGAAGAAAATCACAAAAAACAGCGAAGCATACTAACCATTGCAAAAAAAAAAAAATAAAGAAGCAAGTGTGAGCATCACTGAATATAGCAAGGGCCTTATTGTTAAGGTAAATCGATTCCTTATCGAAAATAGATATAGGGATGGGTAGTAATACGGCAAACATTATTCACGACCCTATAATGTTAGATACTGTACGTTTTATAACCCCCCTATTCCAATATGAAAGCTGAAGGTACTAAAGACTTTTTTTCAATATAATGTGATAACATTGGACTTTACATAAAATTAAAAGAGGCATTAATAATGCATATGTAACCATTCTCTCTCTCTCTCTCTCTCTCTCTCTCTCTCTCTCTCTCTCTCTCTCTCTCTCTCTCTCTCTCTCTGCATAGTTTGCAATAAGGTCATTTGATGCGTCATTATGCTCAAGGCTTTTTTTTTTATTGAAAATAACATATGTATCACCGTAGATAACTGCTCATTGCTTTCAGTTGTTATCAAGGCCCCATTGCTTTATGAGTATTTTTTACTAATGTTATAATAAGGCCAAACAGTCTTTTGTACGACCGATAAAAATAGTATTAACATCTTCAGTGTCGGTTGTAATTTTTTTTATGTCTTCTTTATACATTTTTACACCCATTTTGATGAAAATTTCGGTCGTCTCTCATAGATCAGGAAAGTATTCCCATGTACTGACCAAGGCTTCTAGGGTTGATAATCACTAAAAATTCATTTGCAATATGCAATATTAAGGATCAGTGAAGACTTTTCGGGCCGTTTATAATATGTCAAATTTTAATCACACGCAATCGTCGGGGAAAGTGTGATGTTCGAGCAGTTTGCCCTTATTTTTAAAGCCTTGCAATGCAAATATATTGGTAAATGTAATTTAGTTTAATAAGAGATTTATCATTATCTTAAATCTCTGGAAAAGCCCTATCCAATACGAAGAGATGTATAGTTTATATATATTTATACACATACATATATACATATATATGTAGTATATATATGTATATGTGTATGTATACACACACATATATACACACACACACACACACACACACACACACACACACACACACACACACACATATATATATATATATATATATATATATATATATATATATATATATATATATACAGTATATCCTAGGATGCTATTATTTTTCTGAACTCCACAGGAGTGAAGGCACTGTTGACATTGGCCTGGTGTGGAGAGGCTCAACTGCCACTTATGTTGCATGTATTCCTACCTTGAATAAAAACCCTTTGCTATCTCCGATAGGTGCTTCTCTCCCTCCGGTATCCCAAGTCACTGACGCGTCTTGGAGCAACAGAGAGCAGATTATACAGTACTGCTGAACATCACAGCAGCGGAAACCCATAGTGGAAAGATAGACCTGTCGTATGTTGATACTCTTGGTCTTGAGAAACAGGCCCATCCGCCGGTTAATGGGCATGGCGATGATAAGCCTTTTGGTTTACAATTATGTAGACGAGGAAAGGCAGCACATTTCAGGCTCCACAGAAGAGGTTGATGTTGTTAGTGCCACGGACTTTTTAAAAGTTAATAAAATTTTGCATGATGTGAAGCCATTTATATCTATTGCTACAATATTGGTAATTGATTTTTCACAGTTTTACCTTCTAACCATTCTCATCGTGGCACTTAATATCCAAACTGTTTCAGTGTCAGGGCATCAGTTCTAAGTGCAGTTACGGTTATTGTTGCGGAAGCTTGATACTCATGTGGTTCATGCGTGAGTCATTAGCTAAATTTGAGCATGATGCTGATCATTGACTTGCCTCTTTTGGGTTGAATTTTCTGCTGTTTAGGGGAGAAGACATAATGAATGTTGAATAATGCATACATACATACATACATACATGCATATATACATACATACATACATACATACATACATACATACATACATACATACATACATACATACATACATACATTTCCCTCACCTTTTACTCCCGGCTCAGAGTCGGTACTTAATGATAACAGTGTGGTAGAATAGAGTAATTCTTTGAGCGTAAATTGTTCGGGAGGAATTGCTGATAGATGCAGTTATTAAGAATAACTTCCGAAGGATACAGCCACCCGTTCCCTTTAATTTTCCTCTTCACGCCTTTAAAAATGTTATGTATATTTGAGAAGCCCCTTTTCCTCTCTATAGAGGAAACTGGGGAAATTAGGTTTTCATTTGAATAAATGAATAAATTACTAAAGAAGAAAATGTCCCGGGACGAAGAAAGTGGCGCCTTTAAAAATAGGGTTATGAAAAATAAGTCTTCCAAAAAAGAAATTATTCAAATTGTAATAGAATTCTTAATCTAAATAACGACACTTTTTCTAAAAGGGCCTAATTATAATATCTACCGAGCTGGTGTCTGCCGAGAGAGAGGGAAAGCACGAGAGAGGTGGAGTGTATAAACTAGACTTAATTGATGAAAACAGGAGGAGGAACGTTACGGAAAGCTATCTGGGAATTAAGATGGTGAAATTGATGCGACATCTTCTCTCACATAAGCTTGTATGCGCACAAATACATACACTTGGAATACATACTCAGGTGTATGTTAGTGCCTGTTTTACCTATGCACCGGTACAAATGATAGAATAAAATCACTGGGAAAAAAGTCCATCATTTTTTGTATATAAAGATACGGAGCTTCGTTCTAGGAGCGAGGAAGCGTGATTGAAACAGTAAAATAAAATAGATGTAAATAAAGAATCCATATATTTGCAAGATTTTGCAATCACGTTCTCGTTAAGCAGAATCTACGGAAAAACATACATTCAGCAAATTGCTCGTACTGGTCGGAGTTCACAAATGAAATATGTATAAAATCGAAATTTTATGGACGTTCAAACGTTTGTTGATGTTGACTGATCTAAATCGGCAGAGGTTTTATGAGCGGAACTCTGTTTTTAGGTGAAATTTAAAATAAGCATTAAAATCGTTTTACCGTGTATGGAGCATTTGCCCGAAAATACACGGCCTTTTCGCTGTTCATAGGTTGTTTATTTGACACAGTGCTTATAATCATTAAAAAAATATACAGTATATATTTTTTGGGACCTCTTTAACTCTCTCTGTTTCGTCTCTCTGTGGAAATACGATGTGGGTCTAAATTATGCACCACAACTATGCTGAGAGATGATCACCAAATTGCAAAACTTTTAGACGCAAGTTTTTATCAAAGGGAACTTTATTCCTTTTGCCAACCTACGCCAATAAACATCTTATTACCAAGATATTTTCTTACTGTTATTCCTTACGCTGTTTTCCTGTGTGGAGGCGTGTATGTATATATATATATATATATATATATATATATATATATATATATATATATATATATATATATATATATATATGTGTGTGTGTGTGTGTGTGTGTGTGTGTGTGTGTGTGTGTATATATATATATATATATATATATATATATATATATATATATATATATATATATATATATATATATATAGTTATTTATATATATGTCTATAAAATATATTATATATTTTATAGACATATTTGTATATATATATATGCGTATGTATGTATGTATGTATGTATATAATATCTTTGCAAAACGAAATGCAAATGTTTACTCCTTTACTTTAAGTTTTGCGGTTTCACATCGTTGCAGCTTCGAATCATAGTTAAACTCTGTTGTCTATGAAATAACGTGTGGCACTAGGTTAATGCAGTAATCAACTCTGCATGTGGTTAACTAAGCAACTTCAACAATAACCAATGAATTAATCATAGTATGGAACTCAGGACAGAATTTTAACTTTGACTGTCTTCTTATACACACAGACCTAAATACTCTTATTCGTTTTCACAAGACGTATTTATTTAACTATACCCTTCTCTCTTCACATTAATTTATTTGTAAAAGGTATTATAATTATTCGAAGAAGAAATAAGACCGCAGTTATTGAGCGTACTTTTTCCTCATCTTGGTTTCTTAGTACTGATTTTTATCATTCGTCCTCCTCGTAGAGCATTCTCTTCTTGCCTGGTTCTTACTTTCAACTTAAAAAATTGCTTTCGTGATGTCTGTTAACAGGAGCTGGATTCATAAAACTAATTCCATTTGCTAGCAGCAGAAATCCAAACACTTATCACTTGCCTTCAGTTTTGGACACACCAAAATAGTCAAACTAATGAATTTCGTATTTCAGTTTCTATGAATTTTATGAATACGCTGTGATCATTTACTTCCAGTGCACTTTTACTGGCATGAGTTTTAATACAAAGAGGACTCTCGTACATTATTGCATCAGTGTTTTGAGAGAATTGTGGTCATTCCAAAGCTTTTCATTCTTTGATTATTATCAGTAGTCTTTCAAGAATATCTTATTTGGTTTCCATACTTGCAGTTTAAATCTTAAAATGTTCTGTTTTATTTGGTGTCCAACTTATTATGACTTTTGTTCTCTTATTTTGTGAGGTTTAATTTAATTTCAAATGCCATTATCATGTAAATAATACAGTACCGTGAAATATCCAGGATTTCAAGTAAAAATTTTAATATGGAACACCAAATAGTACAAATGTAATGATAGCAGGTTATTACAATGAATATAAATTACAAGAATGGAAGGAAGATTACTCGAATTAGATCAGGCAATTAAAACAAAAGAAAAATATTTCCATGAACTTACAAACGCTCAGCAGGTTGTATAGCGACTTATCAAACGTTAATTACAAAGAATTATCGTTAATTAATAAAAAAAATTAACCATTCGGAAATTAGAAAAATGAAGTTAAATTTGCTTTGGCTTTATAACCAAGAGTACTAGAATAATCTCATATATGATTAAAAAAATACTGCTTGTTTAAAAATAATGAGGACCTACTGTACAGAAACTTTCAGTAACTGATTTTACCAATGAGGATAATCAGGTGGTACATTTTTAGTGAAAATATGGGAAAATCATCTAAGATGAATGATGAATCTAAGTAGATATTCAGTATTATATCCGATGTATTTGATACGATAACTTTTTACTGAATCTATGGTGCTATTTTCTTGGTACGAACATATCTAAAAATGAACATAATTAATCAGACAGCAATATTAATCGTTGAAAAGAATGCACTATCAAGGAACACAAGAGGAATAAGTGTTTCTTGAGAGAAACAATAAATAATCATGCGACCTTCAAGACTATCAAAATTAGTGTGCACTTGGTCAGGAGCGAAGCTTTGACATTTGACAACAAATTAATGATAGGGACTGGCAACGAGACTTTCAGTTTCTGGACAGACTTGCAAAACTGCTTAGCTAGTCTAAGCTAAGCTAAGCAGTCTTGCAAGTCTGTCCGGTTAATATGATGATTACAGCCAATTAATTCTAAGAAATGATGATTAACTTTCAAGAGCTTAGCCATTTGGGATAAGCCCGAATTATTGCTATAGCTTAAGGGATATCACATGAATACGGGACTAGAGGCAATCACGTATTCCGATGATGAAATCCTGGTACTTTTGTGGTTTCGCGGTGGCTTAGATAGACCAAGGATCAGAGGCAGAGGCAAAGTTGATAGATAGAGTAAGACAAGACGTCAGGAACGGTCGAATATTTTATATGGCTAGCCACAGGAATCATCTTAATCTTCTAGTATTTTATGGGAACTGGCAGTTCCAGGATAACAGCGTAAGGATTACGCTGGGCTTATAATCTCTGGCAATGCGATCAATAGAAGACTTCAGTTATCCCACTATAGCAGAACAGAGTTCTGCTTTCTGTTCTGCTGCTGACTATATATACTGGAATGTTGTGAGAGGGCTCCTGTAACATAATGAAGGCTGTAGATGGTTGTTATGCACTGACTTCCTACAAGCTGGTACACCTTTTTCAAAACTACTGTCCGGGGTGGACCGTCAGATCACTCTGATGGTGAATTGGTCATCCGAAAATGGAATTTTCCTCTGATTGGGTAGTGCCTGATCAAAGCAGGCTCTCTGCGATATCTCACAAAATGGTGGAGGAACACCGCCTGTGTGTACCTCCATGTAACCTGAATTTAATCTTGCCACCATCTTGAATTCCTCAGTAAGCTGAATTCATTCCGGTGCTTAAGCCTCTTCACACTTACATGTCAACCACGCGGCAAGGGGAAGGGAATATGAGGCCAAGTGCATACTAATGACAGTCAAGGGAGAGTTCTCCTCAGTACTTTTTAATTACGGGAGTAAATGAAAAAGATTTTCTTGGATGTCGCTGAGAACATATTAATACAGAGAACTGGGATACGATTGTTTTTACAGTGCATCTTCCTGCTTTGGCTGGTATAGCTTGACCTTTTCTACTCCACTGAAGCTGCTGTATTCTGTAAAATTTCTTTTAATAAATGATAGAATAAATAAGTTTAAATGCCGAAGTAAAATATTGATTGTAATTTCCATTCAAGAACTAGGTATTTTAATGTACTGTAAAACAGGATGTAAAATTTCTGTGAGAAAAGATTGGGGAAAATGAAATGTTAGTTGGGTCTTTAGGAAGGATGAAAGACTGAAAGCACTTCTGTGATTGTAGTATGTTTGTTACGTTTCTTTTATGGAAAGGATGTTTTGTAGTGCATTAAGATAAATATACTGGTCATTAACCATTATTCTCAGTTTTCAAATGGCTCGTGTGAGGTCGCGCATATATGATATGATACATATTTGTTAGGGAAATTTTTTTTTTATTAACTTTTTCCCCTTGGGTAATATTATGTTATTGGTTAGAGAAATCATAAAATGATAATTTTTAGAATAAATTATAGAATGATCAAAATAATCAAGAAATAAATATGTGAGAGATGTTGAAATCAAGAGAAAAGTGCTGTTATTAAGGTGTTCCAGAATGAGAGTTTATGTTTGTCGATTCCTAACTATATGGAAAAAAATCGCAAAGTTGATTGTTTCTACAAATGCCCCATTTTTGGTGTTACTCATTATTACTTCGCAGCGATGAAGAATGTTTTTTTCTCACTCTATTAATAATAGATTATACATATTATTGTTACGTAATCTCTGGCCACCGAGGCATTGACTGAAGAGTGGAATGGGTAACTATCATGCCATTCGAAATTAGGCAACGGCGGAAACAAGGCAACGTGGAATATGGCCACGGAATGTGTTTTTGTGGGTGAACCCTGTCAACCTCTACTTTCTCCAGCAATGGGTAGCTGTTTGAAGTGTTTCCTCAAAGGATATCATTTTTCTTTCCTAATAAAAAAGGGCCATTGCTTACATTAGGTCCTTAGAGGAAAGAATGAATTGATTATCCTTTTCTTATGGCAGACGGATCATCTCTCTCTCTCTCTCTCTCTCTCTCTCTCTCTCTCTCTCTCTCTCTCTCTCTCTCTCTCTCTCTCTCTCTGTCATTTCGACTTTGGGAATAAAAAGCCAATGTGAAGGTGTAGTTTTTAACAGTATAGTTTTCATGTGTAATGTTTTATGAACTTTAACATGCCTTTTCTCTGGATGTCTTGATCACATGAGAACCTTAATATATATATATATATATATATATATATATATATATATATATATATATATATATATATATATATATATATATATATATATATATACATACATACACGTTTATACGTTTCTCCTTCTCGGAAAAAAAATACAGTGATGACTACCACATCGCACTTTAATTGCTGAATCACTGATGAAACCCTTGTGTATAGGAACTACAGCAACAATACTGGCTACATGCACCCACAAAGAAGGCATCAAGTCAGCATTGTGTCGAATCCCTTCACACACACACACACACACACACTATGCCATTTACCTCTTATTCTGAACTCACGCTTCCGCTTCCTGGATGTTGAGGCCTTCCTGTTCAACATTTCTCTCAAGGTATCTATCCATCTTTTTGTAGGATTTCTTTTCTCTTTACACCTAACACTTCAGAACTGTATACTATTTTCACCAACCTAACATCCTATATGTTTTTGTCGTGTCCAGACCATCTCTGAAGACTGATCTATTCTCTCACCTATGCTAACCCTTTACTGTTCCTTCTACATAACTCAAAATTTCTCATGAGTTCACTTTTTTTTTTTAATGAGAATATGCTATGTAAACAATTCATCTGTAAGGCTTCCACGTTTTCTTTTTCATTCACATTCAGTACCCCTACATAGATAGTTGACTCAGCAATCCCTTCATGCATACAATCAAGCCTTTGCTTCCGTAGACGCTCCCAAGTTTCCTGCTTCACCTGTTGTATGAATCATCTCAATATCATCCAAGATATTTATGCCTAAATATCAATAAGACTATTCCATCATCCAATTTGACATTCCTTGTTCCATCTGTCTGGTTCCAATTTAGCCTTGTAACGTTACTCTTGATCAGGTTTACCCTCAACTTTATCGTCTTGCAGATATTTTTCAAATTCTTTAGTACCCGGTTTTGTTCCACTGTCCCCCGTAAGTTCCACATTATCTCCAAACATCTTCCATTTCACACCATTGGGGACCCATTTTATCCCATGCCTTAGGTTATTTCAGCCCATTTTATCCAACTCTGACATTATTTCATCCAGTAAAATATTAATACGACATGGAGACATACTACATCCATGTATATGTATATATATATATATATATATATATATATATATATATATATATATATATATATATATATATATATATATATATATATATATATATATATACTATCATGAAGTGTACCTCTTGGTTATCACACAACTAGTCACAAAATCCAAAAATTTACCTCACTTCAGCCAGATACCTGAACCCTCATAACAATAAAATTACGACTGAACTCTCTAAAGGTAACAGTGATCCATTTAAAACTTACTTATCACTTTAAAAATGAAAATAAGTCTATCAAGTTACGTGCGAGGTATTAAAATATACTAGATAAAAAGGGCATCACTCTATCAAACAACTATAATTGTTCCCCTGGTCTTAATGTATCACTTTGCCTTATGCACACACAAATACCCTATTCACTGGTGGTCAGCAAATGAAACAGTGTTTAGGAACTTTAAATACAAAAATTTATTTTTAACTTCAAAATTTATAATGAGAATTCACAATCTGAAAAATTTACCATTACTTGAAAACAACACAAGAATTTAATTAATTCTTAAACAAGATTAATTCACAAAACTTTGATTATTCAAGAAATTATGTTAACTAAGCAAAGTTTAAACTATTTAAGAATTACTTAAGATTTGAAAAGGAAATCTTAACAAATGAAAATCAAAACAGGTATGCAATGTTAAAGTATCAAAAATATGTAAAATGTTGAGTAAATAAATGTTAAATCACCAACACAAAAGTTTTGGTAAAACTATGAAATTGCAAACACAAAAATGCACAAAACAAGAACACACAAAAAAAAAAATGCACCAAAAGATTTATCAGCAATAATTTCACTAAGGCAAAATCTCCCTAATATTTCTTATTTTACCATGGTAATAATAAGTGAAAATCCACTTTACCCTTCACAAGCTTGTGAGAACCTTTGTAAAATTCACAAAAACACACTTTCTATGAGATGCCTGTTACACTTCTAATACACTTTTCCTATGATCAGATCTCAAAAAAGGAACATTCTTACTAATGACCACAAATAAATATAAAATTTTACTCTCTTCTGAAGGAAGAGAGGGATAAGAGAGAGAGAGAGAGAGAGACCAACCAAGTAACTCCTACAAGGTCCCTTACAACAATGAAAGCCTCCCAGATTCTACTATGAGAAGTGACCTATGTTGCTACTAAGACATTTTTGGGAAACGCCCCGGGAATTTTCCCCGGAGAGGAAAAAAATAACAAGGGAATTTTCCCCAGACAAGAGGGTTTTTTTCCCTCTGGGTCAAAGAGGGCTCTTTAGCCTGTCACCATAGCTGACAGGGGATTTCCTGTCTTAACACATGTTCAAACAATAAGCTTTTGGAGCTAACCACTGTTATCTAAACCTGTCATCCCATATCTCTTTTTAATGACAGTTTAAGTACATAAGGAAACAAACCTTCATAAAACCCTCTCCTCGGTCCAAAAATATTATCTAGACCTATCACCTCATCTCTCCTTTGATGACGGCTTAAGTGGTTTGGGCATGACCCTTTGAAACGGAGGGGGTTACCCTGGTTGAACACCTGACACCTGGGTAAACATTAGCCTACCAGCTGTGTAAACATGATCCTAACAGCAAAATGTATCTTATCTTTAAAATCACAGTCAAACTAACCCTTTTAAGATCTGAGATCTGATATTTCAACACACAACACATGACAAATACAAGAGAAAATACAGAAAACATACACATTATAAAGCCATATCATTATAATATATATATATATATATATATATATATATATATATATATATATATATATATATATATATATATATATATATATATATATATATATATGTGTGTGTGTGTGTGTACACACACACACACACACACACACATACATATATATATATATATATATATATATATATGTATGTATATGTATGTATATATGTATGTATGTATAGCATTTTTGGTCATAAGTGTATTTGTTTGTGCTATTGATCGCATGAATGAAATGACTAGATGCAAATCTGCAAAAATATGCATATTGTTGTGAGAGTTACATTTGTCGTTTTGTGAATCATTCCTCCTGCTTCCTCAGCCCTGAGTTTGGTAGTCATTATGGAGCCGTTTCATTTTGTTCTAAATGTTGAAGTTAAAAATGTCCTTAGGCAACTGGTAATGATAACCACTCTTTTCGCAGAATGTAGTCGTCAGAGCAGTTTTGCATTCGTGGAAGAATTATTTAAGGATTTCGTCGTATAGAAAACGTTTTACAGAAATGTAATCAGCAGTTTGAACAGAGTGACTTTTCCTCATATTTTAGACGCTTAATTACAGATTAGTGCGTACTGGTTAAAGTCGTGTAAAATTGTATCTTCCATAGTTTCCTATTCATTTAAATTTGCACTCTCTCTCTCTCTCTCTCTCTCTCTCTCTCTCTCTCTCTCTCTCTCTCTCTCTCTCTCTCTCTCTCTCTCTCAGCTTAGTTTGATTTAGTAAACCTCACTATGTTTTAACAGTCTTTTCATGAATAATGTTGCGATAGAAAAGGTCATTTTATACTTTTTCCGCCTTGAAAGCCGTCTGGATATCAATTTTTTTTCGCATGACGGTGATATTTCTGAGCGCTCTGTCACTCTTTCCTCTTTATTAAAACTGAAACGATTAATCAAAACAAACCATTCTTTTCAGGGTGTTATCATCTATGAAAAACCAATTGAATAATATAGCATCAGTTACTTATAAGAGGATCTTACACCTTTAGTATCATTGAAAGTATTTTTTAATGAATATTCTAGCAATATTAGGAATATACAGCTATATCTTCTGGGCACAATCTGTCTCAATTCCACGAGGCACATATTGACAAATGACCTGAAAATCACACACATTTTTCTTCCCACTTAATCTTCTAAGAACATCTTTCACCCTTATGTGTTCTGTCGCTACCATACTTTCTGCAAGAAAAAAGTTTCTTATGATATTTTTTCCTTTTGTTTGATTCTTCGTCTTATTCTCTTGTGTGAAGGTGTCAAGGGATAAGAAAAGAAAGGGGGATATATATATATACAGTACATATATACCGTAGTGATTATAACTTCGTCTGACTGTCAGAGAGATAAATTGGGATATACTGTTTGTGTTCAGATAAAAAAAGGACTTATTCTCTCTTTCATTCTCATGTAGCGCGATATAGTGTTCATCTCTATTCCTCTCTAATTCTCGCTATATTTTTCAAGGAAAAAAGGAGCTTGCAGGATTGTTTTGTGAGCGTATCGGCAAAGAAGATTAGTACGCTTTTATCACGTTGGAAGTCAGTTTGATCGTATTATCTCCTCCTTGTGATATTCCTCTGGACTGCATCACGCTTCCGCTTCATTATACACGAAAATGGCGACCTTTTTATCGCTTCGAAGAAGCAGCATGTTAACTGACGTTATGTAACCCTCTGAGAAAACTTATCTTCGTTTTGCGTTCCGTCATTTTCGGAATTTCAGCCTCCGTTGTTTTTCTCTAGTGTGGAGACGTCAGGAGCTAGAATAGGAATAGGGAAGAAGGCTATAGTATTAGGAACTTTGGTTAACTTTCGGAAAGATTAACTATTGGGGAAATACTTCTTTTCTAAGACATATCAGAAAAAAGTCTCTCTCTCTCTCTCTCTCTCTCTCTCTCTCTCTCTGCTCTCTCTCTCTCTCTGATAGTTGATAAAATATTGCTGTAGGTTTGGTAGGCTCTCAAAGGATGTCAATAGGAGATCAGTGGCTTGTTCTCTCTCTCTCTCTCTCTCTCTCTCTCCTCTCAAATGTATATTAATTGATTAATCAGTTGAAAATATTGTAAGTTTGTGCTGTCAAAGGATGTCAAATGCGCTTGTTACCCACAAGCAGGAACCTCTTTACATGAAAATATAGATATGCTTATTTTAAACAGATGTGAACTATTGTTTGTATAGCTAGCGGGGTATGCAGTCTGACGACTATACAGTATTTACAATTACGTGCTATGTTTATATTCACATAAATTTACAAAATCTGTGCACATCCACGCTAACTCGTGTATAAATAGCCCGGACCCGCAAGGATGGTTTATATATATATATATATATATATATATATATATATATATATATATATATATATATATATATATATATATATATATATATATATGTGTGTGTGTGTGTGTGTGTGTGTGTGTGTCTGTATACATATACATATACAAATACAGAACAAATGGAAATCCTGCAACTAACGCTAACTTACCTTATAAAGTCTGTCCTGTGAATATTTGGATCTCTCTCTCTCTCTCTCTCTCTCTCTCTCTCTCTCTCTCTCTCTCTCTCTCTCTCTCTCTCTCTCTTATTGTGTTGATTTCATAATTCAAAATCAGGGCTGTAATTCCAGTATACTTAAATGTACGACAAGAATCTTTCCTGGCGGAAAAAATAATCAAATACAAAACATTTTGATTTAAAATATAGAAATATAATGAAAAAATATTATAAGAATCGCTTCTGGTTGAAATAGGATATATGAAATTATAATTAAACAGAAGTGCCAAGCATATCTGCAACCTGAAAAGGTAAATTTCGCTGTAAACATAATTAGAATTCTTTACCTGGCTTCTCCCTTTTCCATCTGTCAAGTCCAGCTGAATGATGATAATCCAGGTGGTTCAGTTCTAAACGTTACCTTGTGATGAAGTAAAGCTGTAATTCACGAGAATTTCCCGTAACGTTCAGTACGTTTTCTTGTGGATTTCTCTTTTAATTAAACTGGAAACTAGTCACATTTTGTAAAGTACTCTCTCTCTCTCTCTCTCTCTCTCTCTCTCTCTCTCTCTCTCTCTCTCTCTCTCTCTCTCTCTCTCTCTCTGTCAGTCTGCAGGCAGATTTAATAATAACTGCTAAACTGCTCACCTTACAGAGGAATATTAATTTTGTGTTTTGTACCACATGTTTTGCACGAAATTAAATCGCTGGCTGCATATAATATGACGAATTACGAAGGAATAATGATGAATGGAGGGCCAAATTAAACTTTGCAGGCATTCACAATGGATTATTAATTAAGAAAAAAATATTCGAAAGTATAAAAGAATGTAAGCTTTCTGAAATTGCTGATTGTCGAAGTATTACCCATAGATTTAAAATGATTCACTTTTGTCAAATATTTGGCATTTTACTTTGTTTCATTAAAAGTGTTTATATGTCTGTGGTGTGTGAGCCATGCAAAAGAAACAAGTAACGAATGTTTTATATGAGTAATAAGGAGTGGGCCTATTGCACATGTACACATGAAAAAGAGAATGTTTCACACGTGTACATTAAGAAAATTTTTCAAATTATTGAGTGAATGTAGTGGGTGTATCAAAGTACTGCATAAAGTCAAACGAATTCCCTCCTTACAGTTAATATTGGCAATACTATAAATACAGAATGGATAATATTACGTAAAAACCGTAACACTACCAATGTTGAGCGATTCAAAATGGTGATTCGTCGAACAAATTGAAAGTGACTACAACTGTTGATGTTATTTCCCCTCTTTCACTGACGAAGGCTTAGTGGGACGCCACGAAATGGAGAAAAGGGCACCGAATGGCCGAGTAAAGACCTACTAGAGACATTAAAAGCTTAAATTCCAGGAGGAAGGCGTCGCGCCAGACATTGATGAAAGCCGGGAAAACTTTCCAGACTGGAAGTTCGCTATACGACCCCACAAAGGCCTCGAGAAAGGAAGGATATCGAGACGTGGGTTTTCTGGGTTGGATCTTCATTAGATCGGGCAATGCAAAGATCCTCGTTGGGAACGAGGAAGTGCCTTTGAATAATTTTACAATATTTAGAAGACTCATTTTACACAGTGATTCAGAGACTTGGATTGCAGTAAATATGATAACAATAATCATGGTTTTCATGAATAAATGACGCTATTTCAGTCTTTGTGGCATCAGATTGAAAGGGACTCAATTGTTACAATATCTGTTAAACATGGTAAAATCTGTATGCAATGCCCTCCATTATCTGACCTCATTTTTTCTGCGGTAAACCGATGCCGTGTCTTAGTGAATTGTGTACTCAAATTTTTCTTCATAACAAAATAGTTTTTAATTAATTAGAACAAATCTGAATAATTTCGCTGCAACAAAATAAATCCTTCATTCAGATCGAGAAATTTCTCTTGGAAATCATCATGAATTCTGCAGCGAACATAATGCAGGTATATTATTGGATGTCATCACTTCCATTCACTTCAAGAAAAAGAAAGATATATAAAGATTGATTTCTGTTGTCTATACCGGTTTAGTCTTGACTTAATTAGAGACTATTGTTGGAAGTCTCTTGTTATTCCGAGACTGAGGTTTGAATGGCTTGTTTTGTTTCTGTATTATTTACTTTCGTTTCTCGTTGGCCAATATGAATAAAGTTTTAATCTCAAAGAAGTAAATTCGAATGAATAGTTCAGTCATTCATGAAAGACTGTGAGGTCCAGAGCTGTCGCCGGAACCCTCAGGCCATCCTCGCTTCAAAACAAAAGAGTCTACATGACGCACCGAGACTCTCAGGAAACAGATCCAGCGCTCCTGATTCAAGCAAGGCCTTGCAAGCTTTCTAACCATATGTATTTGCAACTTCTTCCTAATTTGTATAAAAAATTGTTAACCATTCTTCAGGTGTGAGAAAACACATCTGACTGTTTTCCTCTAATGTCAAATTCTACTTTTCCGCTCGCAAGGATTAGAATATCTGGAACTTGTCTCTAACTCGCGCCTCTTTACAAGACAACTCAATGAAATGGGACTGTAAAGAGAAAGGAGTAATACCTACCCACATGTACATATGTATGTGGGCTTGGATTTGTATGTGTGCTTGGATTTACAGTGATTTGCCATTCGATTCCTTTTAACTCAATTGATTATCCTGTGCCTCGTCCAATCAGCTTTTTCATTTAGGCAACGGATTACAAATCCTAGTGTTCTAATTTTTCACTCGGAAGTAATGTTTTTTTATAGCGGGCTCTTTCCGCATTTTCACATATTTTATTCATCTATGTTATATCGATTTTTACCGAGGATCGTGATGCATATCTCATAATTTATAATATTCTTCTTCATTAAATGTATGCTCTTTATATCTTCAACTGATCAAGTTACATTATTGGAACAAATATTTAGTTTGAAATTCGTTTCCCACAGTATTTATGAAAATGTCGAAATTACAAAAATAACCATGCTTAATTAAGACCTGGCTAAGCCTACCTCAGAAGCTATTGACTTTCCAGTTCTTATTTATATTTTTAGTTTTAATTAAAGATCTGGCCGCACCTTTTCAAAATCTAATCCTAATGTGTTTTACTAATTAATAATTAAAATCTTAATTAAACCTTCACCTTATTTCAAGTTCAAGAGTCTCTCTCTCTCTCTCTCTCTCTCTCTCTCTCTCTCTCTCTCTCTCTCTCTCTCTCTCTCTCTCTTTATTCCGTATTCTACATAATCCAAAAAGGCACGCATCACCTCCCGAGCTCGGCCAAAATACGCAGCAAATGTGGGTGAGCCTCACTGTCAAAATGAGATAAAGCCACATATATCTTTGTATTCTAGGATAAGCGATGTAACTACTGGTAAAGTATTTATAATGCCAAGCACTGTCATAACTTTACTACTTGGAGATGTGTTACTATCTGCTGTAGAAAAACGTTGAAACCGAAGGCTCTAAATTGTAATTCTTGTTTTCTGTGTAATGTGGCCATAATTGCTGGATATTCGATTCCCATTTTTTTTTAATATTTGTATAAAGACAAGTTTACGACTTGTGCTTGGTAGAGGGGGAAGGGTAATCTGAGTAATGACTACTGGATAATCCTTCCACAATTCTCCCACTTTCAGTCTAGTTTTGCTTACGGATAAATTCAGAATTTATGTTGCCACCAATTTATGATGTGCTTAGGATTTTCAGAGTTCCATTTATTCCTGGGCTACACTACCTAAATCTATGGAACACAGAATTTGTGGAGTGTATTTGGTCATAAATTCATGCATGTGGAATTTGGTGCTTATTTGGCAAGAGAAGTATATTTTAGTCACATACCAACGATGGAAAAAAGTTTAAAAATAGAGTAATCACGATGCTAGTCCATCTGAATAATGCTATATATATATATATATATATATATATATATATATATATATATATATATATATATATATATATATATATATATATATATATAAATATATATATATATATATATATATATATTATATATACATATACATATATATATATATATATATATATATATATATATATATATATATATATATATATATATATATATATATATATATATATATATATATATATATATACACACACACACATACTAGCTCACCAACCCGGCGCTGTCTGAGAAAACTAAATAACAAGGAAGTAATACATGGTGTGGTTTTGATTAACATGTTTATTTAAGGCAATGAATTCTAGACCGAATTATTAACCATAGGAAAGAAAAGCATTTTCAGTGATAGTACACATACTTTACACGACAAAAGTATTCAAAGGAGATGCAGGAAAATTTTTCTAGGCGTGGCTGCAATTCTAGTCACGTTACTTGGCCCGACAATGAGCGAGAAAGTTTACGAACCTACAGTATGTTGTAGACACTCAACGTTTCGCACCAGTAAAAAATGTTACCCCATATCTGGATCTTTGCCAAGACCCGCAGTAAATAAAGTACCCCAGAGGTCGTGGGTACGGGTTTGAAACCTACACGAAAACCTTCCTTGGGTCAAATGAGGACCGTATGCAAAATTTCGTCTAGATTGGTCGAGCGGTTCGGATTTCTATATAGCACAAGTTTACATAGTTAAATTTAAATATACTGTATATATATATATACTGTATGTATGTATATATATGTATATATATATATATATATATATATATATACGTATACACATCTACTGTACATGTATATATATTATATATACTGTATATAAATGTATATATATGTATATATATACATGCATATATTATGAGTGGAAAATTATTTTTGCGTTAATCATTTGCTCGTACGTCTCTGGAAATGTATAAACATAAGTAGGTATGCTATTAGATTGTCACATTTGCTCTCAAATATACGTACACCCAACACACACTCATATTCCTTATGTGAAAGGGAAGACAAGTTTTCCGTAGACATTAGGAAAATGTACCCGTAATTCCCATTACTTTTCCCCATTTCTCCTTATTAAAGACATCTTAGAAAAACATTCTGATCAATATTGCCCTTTCCTCTGACCATATCTTAGCTCACTCGCAAATTGGAGAGTAAGACCTAAAAGTGTTTTAATGCAATGTTCATGTATGGCAGTGATGAAACTCCAGTGAAAAGTTTCTCATGTTGGAAAAAAATAAGATTTCCAGTCTGTTTGTTATTCCTTAACCTGCTGCGTCTTATAAGTAAGGAACCTGATCATATTCCAAAAGAGAGAAGTACCAATTTAATAAGGAGTGCGGGGAAGATGATATAGATACTAACTTTGTTTTCATTGCATTTGGATTTAAAGAGACGGTCCCTTCCACTTCCCTTTCCCTCCATATTTTTCGAACCCCTCATTTAACGTGGAAAAAACAAGTATAAGGTAGAAAGTCCTTCAGATAATATGAAGGTAAATGGAACGTAGATTATGAAATGTTCGGGGAATAAAATCGCACAGATCTCCATGTAGAGTAGAAATAAGGTAAAGAAAATATAGAATAAGAGGTGGATTGATATCAAGCAAAAATACAGGGATATATTGGAGGGAGAGAGATCTCGCAAAGGCCAGTCATGAAACCGATGTAGAAGATAAGCCAAGAACTGACAAGGGAATTGAGCTCAGATGAAAGTGAGACGGTTTAGAGAGGAGTCGCAGAATTCAGTCTTTGGAATTTTGTGGATAGGGGAACATGAAATAATGAGCAGAAATCGAACGCAACGGAAAGACATGAAATTATAGACAATTTGTCACCCATGTTTTTTTAAATAAAATATTTTAGTCCAGATCAACTGCGACTTCACTTCAAAAGCAACTTTTATAACTGAAGTTAGTCTTTCCATATTTATTGTAAAGAACTACATTGCACTGAAAATATTTTGGAAACTTATTTCTTTACTTTCATTGTATATTGGGACTGGTTTTTACATTTGCCTCTTACGTTTGCTTATCGATATAAGAGTATCCAAATATTCTATATTCTTGAAAACTGTAAAATCTAGATTTAAGGCTGGTTGGAGTAATGCTTATGTTTGGAGTATAATTGTTAGTTTCCACGCCTCTCTCTCTCTCCAAGTCAGACTTCCAGCCTCCGATATGTAACGCATCTCCTTTAATCTCACCAGTGTATCCTTTCTTTACTTCCTCCCCCACCATCGTTCGCAAGCTTACTAATTAACACTTGTAAATCTTTGATAACATCCAGTAGCCTCTTTCAGTGAATCGACATGGTATGGGTTATTTCAACTTCTTAAAATTTCTTATAATGCATCTGATATTGTTCCTAGTAGTGTATATATATATATATATATATATATATATATATATATATATATATGTATATATATATATATATATGTATGTGTGTGTGTGTGTGTATATATATATATATATATATATATATATATATATATATATATATATATATATATATATATATATATATATATATATATATATATATATACACACACACACAATCAAGTACAAATGTCGCTTAATATCAAATTCACGCTATGAATTTGATATTACGCGACATTTGTAGCTTCAGGTTTGTATATAAATCACTGTGTGATAAAAAATTTCATATATACATATATGTATATATTATATATATATGTGTGTATATATGTATATATATTGTGTGTGTATGTGTGCATTGGCCCACGCAGTCCAGTGGTTATCAACGTCATCTTACTAACAAGAGACCTGAGTTCGAACCCACAAGGGTGGGGCGGGAGAATTGGATCAGTTTCATGAGATTCCACTGCGCCAGTGAATTAGTATCTAGTGGTTAGTCGGCTGTGGCAGATCTAGTGACATTATCCCAAAAAGGCATGCTGAGAACAAGACGGACAACACCTTCTGAAGCCACTGAAGCTAACTCACTAATAATAGGTAACTTTCTCCATGAGGTGTGGTTACTTTAAAGAAACGCGATAGTACACACGGTCGTGTATCATTTCTCATTGGTCAATCAAGTTGAAGCGCGGTACGGGAAAACGCCCATAGGATAAACCTCTTCGTACAACTTCACTGACGTGTGTTTATGTGTCTGCGTACATATTTCCATTAAGTGTTGACTTCCAGAGATACAAGTAAATTGTGTTGCCAACTTTAATCATAATTATCAGAATAAAGTCGAGAGGATAATTAGATCAGAGATGAATATTCTCCGTGCCTTTCATCTGTTAGCGTGTTTACCTAAATGAGCCAAGAGCCTCTTCTTTTGTGGCGCATTTTTAGGCATATTTACGAAGGACCTTTCTCGTTCATACTCCAACAATGCTGTTACATAAGAGATTAAGTTACATAGTGTTTCTCTCTCTCTCTCTCTCTCTCTCTCTCTCTCTCTCTCTCTCTCTCTCTCTCTTGTAATGACATGTAATAAAGTTAAAATATAAAATTGATCGCACATCACTAAATAAAACCTTCGATGACTAGACGATCAAGAGACAGTAGTTGTGCTGATATTGGAAGAATAGAGAGAGAGAGAGAGAGAGAGAGAGAGAGAGAGAGAGAGAGAGCTGTTTCATATTGGTTGTTCTCACTGTAAATATTTGTACTTCAAAGACCACCTAAGTTTATGTTATCGTTACGTAACCAGCCGTAATGTTACCGGAAATTATAACGGTGCGTGGACGCGGAAGCTTTCATAGGGTTTGGTTGATTGAAGGCCTAATTAAAAACAAATTTGACTTTTGTTTTTAGAAAGAAGATTAACGTACTTAAAGGTAAACGAACAGTATGCCTCTTCGTCGTCCGTTCATAATTCTTAGTCTGCGTATATGATTTTCTCATTTGTAATTTTTAGGGAGTTTTATGGAATATGTATTATGGGAAACGAAACCCTTTCAAAGCCCTTCTGTGGTTTGCCCGTGTCCAGGTCGATAAACTTCATTCAAGCTCCGTTATAAGCTCTTGATTGTTATTGGATGAAAACAATGATTTTAATAAGGACACTCAATAGAGAGGAAACCTTCTCAAACAAGAAACCAAATTAGCTTTATGATTTATTTTGATTTGAAAAGGAGACCACAACTCGTAAGAGCGAGCTGATTACCATGGCAACAGTCCGTCAACTTGGAGCCGATTTCTTCCTCAATCATCTCGAGGTCACTTGAGGAATAAATCAGGCCAGATTCATAAAATCTCGATCTCCTGTCCAAGAGAAATCTCGTTAACACATGCATAAAATCAAACAACATAACGTTCTCTTGATTCCGTTGGCGGAGATAATTCCATTATTACTGGTAATTCTGATCCTAACAAGTGAGTCTTGATCCCAATTGGTGGGCCTTGTGGCTGTCTGTCTAAAGGTGAAATTACGAATCCATGGATAACTGTTATTGCATTTAGTCCCAAGTAGATTAACCTTCCAATGTAATAACATATTTTATGTAATTTCATTTCTGTCAATGGATATCAGAGTTTATGCACACAACAAAAAACCTCAGACTTGTGTTTTAAGTATCATTCGATCTGTTGAGTCATCCCACCTCTCTCTCTCTCTCTCTCTCTGGTATGGGCAAATAGTAGTTTGTAAATGGATTCGTATTTTTTATTTTGGTCAAACGCATGAAACTGATGGTGGTTGATTGGACCTTTGTCAAAAAGCGACCCATATGCGTGTTATACTTTCGAAGGAAATAACAGGCCTGGTGTGGATCGCATGACTTGACCATCTAACCGAACCTCATGAAACTGGAGTTGAATCATTAAGTGTGTACAGTGCTGTAAGTTAATTCTGATGTATTTAATGATGAATATGTGCGTTGAAAACGCACATTCCTGAATTTTGAGACTGAAAGAAAAATTAAGTTGTCGAAGGTGAAAATTGAATTATACTGGAGTTGTGAACATTAAGGGTTCATAGTTTAGCGGCCAGTCTCGCTTCATCCTCGGCTGTAATTCGAATTTGTATGGGTAACTTGAGTAGTTGTTCCCACTCAAGTTACCCACACAAATTCGAATTACAGGCGAGGATGGAGCAAGATTGGCCCGCTCCATTAAAACATGCATATTTTTATAGCACATTTCTATACCGCGAGACATTTTCCATATCATTCCACAGTTGGTAGGTATATATTAAGAAATTTTCAGCAGCCGAGCCATTTCCATATGGGGTCCTTTGGTTCCTGTCCTACACATGTCCCTAATATTATTCATCCCACTACCCCTCTACCTGGGGCAGATCACACTCCCCCTTTCGGCCTCTATTTCCGATGAAATTCTAGGTTTAATATATAGTAATAATAGCGTTCATTATTTTTGGCATTACGATGAGAATAACTCCTGACTTCCCATTTTACAGGCGGTTTCTATACAACATTCAAGGGAAATTTCAGACTCTGTTTTGGATGAAATTATACGTTTAATGTTAATTGCTTTCTTTTTATATACAGTACCATGCCACCCCGCTACTGTGTATTTCAGGAAGTTTGAGTCATGGTTTTTTGCCAATATCTTTCAAATTAATTGACGGATCGGTGTGTTACTTTGCAATAGTGTGTTTCACACCCTCCCCTAATTTTTGGTAATAAATTCAGTTCCCAAATTCAGCTTTTTCAGGCACTTTGTTACTCTTGAATGTGATGGGGTGGCCAGCAAACTGATTAACGCTTTCGGACTTACGATCTTGGTAACTACTGAACTTGCCCTGAGTATCTACACAGTAAATTACTCTTTCCTCTTCGACTCCACCATTGAACTTCTCCCTACTCTGCCTTGACGTCATTACACCCCGTAGAGCATGTTACTTTCTTCATGAATATGATTGTTTTTATTTTGCTTTCATAATTTTGTGAAGAACATTTATTTTATGTTTATTCAAAATTCACTGTTCCACATATATACTAAAAAAACTAATGGGTTAAAATCACAGAACAGTTTATAACCATTTGAGACTATGTACATGATATCAATAAATTAGTTTTATCTTTCCCTTATTCCCTTATGTATATGATCGTGAAATATAACCATAATCAATATCTTACCTATTCAGATTTATTCATAATTTTTGGGCGGTTTTCTCCCGGCTGTAAATTTCAAGAAGACGTAGGCTACAGCAAATGCATTTCTGCATCCACGGGGACATTTCAACGTGTAAGCCATAACTCTGAACAGCAGCGGCGAGGCAACCTTCTCCATACTTGCAGGATACACAAATGATAACCGCGTCGTTTAACCCGACATTTCATTCATCAGCTACAAAGATTTCGGAAACCCCTAAATTCTGTATAACCACGTAGGTCGTTAGCTCATTTCATCCTACATTGCTCAACTGAAAAATTGCAATGCTAATATGTGCCTGAAAACATCCCATTACATAACATATTACGAAGACACACACACACGCACACACACAGACAGAGGAGTGGGGAATGAATGAAATGACAAACGGGTAAGTGAGGTTGAAAGAATGAGGAAGGGTGGGTGATGGAAAGAATAAGTACACCAAGAGCGCTTATCCGAATGAATTCGTAAATCTTGAGTGGCTAGGTTTTGCTATGTCCTAAAATTCAAGAGTAAAGTGCCTTTAAAATCTGTCTTTGGACATGAAATTTTTTTATAAAAAAATTAGGGGAGGGTGTGAGAAACTGTTTCAAAGTACCATACAAATCAATCGATTGGCTTGAAAGATATTGACAAGAAACGATGACTCAAACTTCCTGAAATACATAGTAGACATGCTTCATATGTTTTGAAATGCCACTCTAAAGCCAGTAACTACCGAAGATGATGTTCACAGAGCAATTTTAAGGAGAGTAAAGGATGCAAAATGATCTCAGGGCAACAAGCAAGAAGGCTTGAACTCCTTATGTGTCGGTTAAAGAAGCAACCAATCTCCTGCACAACCATTTCCCCATCCTTACACTCCTTTGTGCGTAATATTACCATCCCCGCACATTCTCTCGATGTGAAAAATTACCCAGAGTTATTTTGTTGCCATCCTTATTTTTAGGCAAGGTAGCCCACGTAAAGAAAGGACGTCTCCCTTTTTATAGATTTTTAATCTTTCTTGAGTCTGTCAACTGTCTCTTCGGTAATAAGAAAATGGCGTAGTTATTCAGTCTGATGGAACCCCGTGACATTATTACGATAGTGAAATGCATTGTGAGTTTGCGTGAGGGTCATTAGATCTTATTCTTTTTTTCTTCTTTTTTTTCTTTAGTCTTCTTCTCTTGAGGAAAATGAATGGCAGACAGAGATAAGGAAATGACGCAATTCTCCATGTCATTAAAATTAGGATATAAATAGCGAGGTTCTTTTCTGGTACTTGGAAGTTTGGCTGTTTGCCTGACTATCCGGTGTCTAGTTCCAGGTTGTGGTCATGGTTTTTTAAAATTTCATTTTAATGCAATAATGCTATTTTTTTATTACATGTCCTCTATCAGTTGAGAGTAACAATATTTTAATTGTTTTATCTAATATGTACTCCTCATTTGCAAACAATTTTACCTTTCCATTTAAAGGTTTGCTAAGTGACTTGATAGCTATATATCACTCTGTTCTTCAAGAAATTGTAAGAAGCCTAATGATAATAAAATTTCAGGTAGTTATTTTTTAATTGTATTACAAGTGAAGAAAATGTAATTTTCTCATTTAACAATGTTATTCATAGCTTTTTTCCTTTTTCCTTACAGGTAAGTAAGTTTGTTTGTTGGGGTTGACATCACTAAGTCTGCCATACTGAAAGTTGTCGTATATTCAGGTAAGATGTCATTAGTGGTTTCCTTTTGGCACTTTCTCTATAATGAAGTGAACAAGTTTCGTCTTATTTATAAAAATATCTTGTGCAACAAATACGATTATATATATATATATATATATATATATATATATATATATATATATATATATATATATATATATATATATATATATATATATATATATATAAATACATGCAGACATGCAGCTGATCAGATCACCCCCATGTATTATGCATTGGTATCATTAACGCATTAGGAGCTTAAAAGTCTGTTTCCATATTTCAATATCCATGTGACAACTTTCATAGTGGGTGAAGAGCTCTCTCTCTCTCTCTCTCTCTCTCTCTCTCTCTCTCTCTCTCTCTCTCTCTCTCTCTCTCTCTCTCTCTCTCTCTCTGAAGATAAACATTGGTTTCCGAATCTCATTACATTTGCGAATCGATGAAAACTTAATGTACATGAACAAAATATGTCGAAAGGTGTACATTTACACGTATGCACACATATATATGCATGTACCATATATAACTATATATATATATATATATATATATATATATATATATATATATATATATATATATATATATATATATATTATATATAAAGTGTGTGTATGTGCAACTTTCGACATAATTTATTCATGTGTGATACGTTTCCATCGATTCGGAGATATATTGGCGGTGGTGGGGGGTGGCTCTTAACACATTGTGAAAGTTGTCAGATGAATAGGGAAATATGAAAATGGGTTTTTAAGCTCCTTATGCGTTAATGATGCCAATACTTAAAATATGAGGGTAATTTGATTAATTATTCAAACGTTTATTTTCGGTGTAATGTTTTCTCTCTTTTGTAGAGTCCGTTATTGAACGACATGGATATTTCCACAACTGCTGCCAAGGCAATAAGACTGCTTTTCGTATCATTCACTTCCAGTTTTCTGATTATTTTTGTTGCTGTCTTGTTGATGGCGGTTGTAGAATTGTAGGCTACTGTTTAGTCCACAGTGTTTCAAGAATTTATAGGTATCATAATTTTGCATCCAGAATAATCATTACAACCAAAAAATGTTGAAGTTTTGACCAGTATTTCACCCCCGGTCAAATTGAAATTCTTTATATGAACACATTCAGGATATTTATGGCTTCAGTTATTTATCGTGATAGCGTTCGAGATGCCGGTAATGATTTTCATGCCCTGGCGTAAACGTCTGTAATGGCTTCCTCCCTCCCTCTCGAATTGTTTCATTTGAGATTTTAGAGAAATAATTCCGCATTGCAACCCCTAAATTCAGGAATGAGTTCGGGGTTTGGGTGGGGGCGGGGGGTGAAGCAACATATAAATTAGGAATATGCAGGAAATGACTCCCCATTCGTGTGACTGAAGTAATGAGCCTGGCAGCTCCTTTAGAAGCAAAGATGCTCCCATTTATGGCGGCTTGACTGAGAGGGCCGTGTATGCTTCGACTTTTTCCACCATTTATCTGTTGCTTTGTTTCCGAGCTCATTCCTTGTACCATTCATGATTTCTGGGAAGAACCAAGTAAGGGAAACATGGGTGTTGCTTGGACAAATATCGTCTCTAAAGTCTCGAAACTGTATAGCCATTAATACTCAAGGGCAAAGATGCTATTGTTGAGGTTAATATTATATAATTTTTATGATTGCTGTTAGAGATTACACCATAGTCACTTAAAACTGTCACACTAATTTCAAGAGAAATTTTATATATTAGTACCATGTCAGCAATTATCGAGGCATTCCTCTGTGTGTGTGTTTGTATTTGTGATGTCCATCTATGTTCAGCTCGTATTTTCATAAGATGGGAATATTTATTCTAAAAAGAGGGTTTGAAATAGCACAAAAGACAACGATTTCCAAAAAAAAAAAAATTAAATAAGAGAAGACAGCATAGAGGGCAGAAAAGGATAAAAATGTCCATCAAAGAACAAATTACTGGAGAGAGAAGCCATGCAAGCGAGAGGGGATTGGATGCAGAAAGGCAGATGAACGGAGAAAATGGTTTCTCTTCTTCGAAAGTGTCAGGGTAATTGTTGGCTGCTGGAAAGCAAAGGGACAGCCTGGAAGGGGCCGGTGATCTGTGCAATAGAACTCTCTCTCTCTCTCTCTCTCTCTCTCTCTCTCTCTCTCTCTCTCTCTCTCTCTCTCTCTCTCTGTATTCTTTAACATATCGTAACTGAAACTGAGAGTTATGAAGTACACTTAGGGTCGAGTTTATGGAATTCAAGGGATTCCAGAGTAAGTCACGACCGTGTTTGATAGAATGGCAAATCATGATTTTGACTGGGTAACTACATGATATGGGAAGTGGGGTAAATGCTCTCTCTCTCTCTCTCTCTCTCTCTCTCTCTCTCTCTCTCTCTCTCTCTCTCTCTCTCTCTCTCTCTCTCTGGTAGGTATCTTGAGTTTCCAGGCCCACAATCATTTCCGGCGGTGTGAGTCAAGGGAAGTTTGGGCCTAGAGGGATGCCATATGTACTGCTATTATTGTTGAGCAGATTCAGCATATTTATTTATTTAATTATTTATTCATTTATTTATGTATTTATTTTGCATTACCTAGCCAAATAGTGAAAACACCACTTACTGATAAGGTTTCTATCCACAACAATAGACAAGAGAAACTTGGTTTAGCGGCGAAATGTAATTAACAATCATTTATGTTAAAGTGTAAAGTACAAAAGGGACTTACTCAGACTTAGTACTGCAATATTGAGCCATAACCTTAGGTGTAAGTTATTCGCAAGATATGGTGAATTCGATATTAAATGATTTTTGGGGTTAACATTTATGAACTTAAAAAAAGGCGTGCGTGTAAGCGGCAAAATTTCGCACAAACACACACATTTATATATATATATATATATATATATATATATATATATATATATATATATATATATATATATATATATATATATATATATATATATGTATGTATGTATGTATGTTTTTCATGGACGTAACTGCGTGCGCGCTGTATTCTGTTATAGCTCTGTTGTTCTTTAATGGAAATTCTAGGTGTACGCTGTTTATTTCTTCAACTATACCCAGTAAAACTTATAACTTTGAAGTCAGTGAAATCATACATAATGACGTACATACTATTATATTTATATATAAGGATTCTCTTTGTGAAGTTTATCAAAGTCCACAAAGAAGGTTTCCATTGATGTTAATAGCCTGGGGTCCCAGTAAATATGAAAGGAATATGATTTTTACTTTGACTCTTTGTATAGAAGTTTCCTTATGAAAGTTTATTTTTATATACAAAGATGAATGTTTCATTTTGTGCTTCATCCCCAAAGATTCGTCTTTTTTACGGACACTGTTTCGTAATATATTTGGTTTTCAAATAAATGCATATGTTTGTGTATGTGATTCACAATTAAGTTTAACCCCCTCTCTCTCTCTCTCTCTCTCTCTCTCTCTCTCTCTCTCTCTCTCTCTCTCTCTCTCTCATTCATTCATTATTATCCAACTCACTGTCAGACTGCCCACAAACCTTGAAATCTTTATAAACATTCGGTAAAAGGATAACATTATGGATAAAAAAAAACTTGGTTTTTTGATATTTTGAGGTGGAGAAAACAAGAGTAAAAAGTCATTATTAATGTTTAGACGACTGGTTTTAATACCAGTAGAAGAGAACAATCAGTATTTATTTTTAAGTTGCTGAAAAACAGTTCAGGAAATACGGAAGAATATGGAGGGAATGGTGTAAAGCTAGACGTTCGTCAAAGACAGTATTAAATTCATGATCTTAAATATATTATTTATGGAAAGATTTATTCCTTCTTTTATGACTGCAGCGTCAACGCATAATTTGTAAATGTAAAGTTAAGACCATTTCTACCTTGCGCCACGTTTTACTGTTTGGCGGAATATTTCTTTTGATATTTGTTATGCCCATGAATATTCTCCTTGCATCTGCATTCACGTCGGGCTCTTCACATTGAGTCTTTGTTTATCCTTACTTTGTCTCCAGTTCAGTTCCTCAGACGGGTGTCTCTCTAGCACTCTCTCTCCTCGTCGATTCTCCTCAGTGAAGGAATTTATTTCTGGTGATAAAATTCATTTCTCGTTATAATGTGGTTCGGATTCCACTCTGTAGGTCCTCAGCTAGGTAACCAGTTGGTTCTTGGCCACGTAAAATAAGTCTAATCCTTCGGGCCAGCCCTAGGAGAGCTGTTAATCAGCTCAGTGGTCTGGTTAAACTAAGGTATACTTCTTCTTCTTCTCTCTCTCTCTCTCTCTCTCTCTCTCTCTCTTATTCCGAGCTTCGTCATGAAATTTGGCATCTATATTATGTACATTTTACCCTTCGCGTTTTGTCAACCGAAATAGCGACTTTCCCTTTTGGTAAGATATCAGTAGTCATTCGCGCCTCCATTTTTGGAAGCCGTCTTGCTTATTGCATGAAGGATTTAATCAGGTTGCAGGAGTTTTATTGGTAGGTATTTTTAATTGTCGGGCACTAGTATCGTCATAGTTTGGGAGCAGAAATTTTGTAGAGTTTGATTTTTGAATCATTCTCTTGTTAATTTGTAGGTTTTTCGTATTTGCCCATATTTTTACATTTACCATTAGACTGTATATATATAAACAGTGTTTGGGGAGTGAGAGTCTTTTGATGAATGTTATTTGATGTTCCTTTCTTGTCTATGTTTGTATGTGTTGGGAACTGCAGGTTGCATTATGTTGCAGTGTTCGAGTTCCTTCTTTGTGTACGGTTGTATGAGCTTACTTTTGCGAGTGTCTTTTCAAGAGTCATCCTGATTTAATGGAATGGAAAGAGACGATAGTAAAAGATCGAGAGTTACACGAGACCAGCGACTGTTCTTTTACTGGATACATCCATTACTGATTAGGCTTAAAATTGTAATGATTTATCTCCTGCAATGTTAAAGTAACAACCCCGGTTCTCCCCATGAGGACTCTTCTCCTCGAAAATATTCTTTCGGTCCTCTTAAAGTTGTGGAAATATTTATTGTAAACCATGTTGCTAACAATGTTGTTTCCCACTATTTATGCATATTGAGCTTTTAATGCTCCATTGTTTCTTTAGGAAAATGTATTAAAAAAAGGAATTCTATTTTATTTTCGTGAGAAACAAAGATACATTTATTTGTCAGTGAGAAGTGAAGAAATAATTAAGACTTAAGAAGAGAAAGGACGAGGAAAGAAGCTTTCTGTATTAAATGTAAATTAAAATGTTCTTTCGCCCACGAAAGTGAGATAAGAATGCTTTCCTTTTTCTCTTGGAAACACGATCATCAGTAAAACAGGAAATGAGAGAAAATAATTTCTTTCTTATTTTTTCAATTTTATCCGTGTCAGGATATCATCACATTTTTGTCAAGAATGAGAAAGCAAATCCTCTCAACGGAGTCTATTTGAAAATGACGCGGCACCAACTCCCTTTAAATACTAATTTTATACAAGGCCTAGAGTATTTGTTCCACCAGTAATAATAATGATAATAATGAATAATATTTTACCGACCTCTCGTAGTGTTGTGATTAATTTTGATAATCACTTAATAAGTCGAAACGTTCAATGGAGTTAATGGTATGTAGAAGTGATATTCATTTATGAATTCAGTTTTCAAGTTGTATGCTGTAAACAAAGCACCTTACCTTACTCAAGTTTAGACTGACTTGAGACCATTTCTGGAGATAATTGAATATTTCTGTAATATATTATATGAACTGTCTAGCATATAAAGTCGTGATACACAAAATACAGTCACGATAAAAGGCAGGCATAAATAAGCAGATGGAGCGTTTTTGAATTTACCTGCAAGAATTATAACTGCAACTCAAAATTACAACGCGTGGCTGAGCCCAAGGCTGAGAGCACTAATTGTAAGGTCACCACCCGGCTAATGAGACGAAATACCCCTTAGATACTCTAGCAGCATAGAATTATCTCTTGAACTGAGCAAAGAGTAATTAAAAATATGGAATGTTGAATGCCCCCCAGCTTCTCAAAAACGGAGGCACCACGTAATTTTTGTTGTGTAAACAATCAAACTACAAAGTTCAGTCAGAGGTTTTTTCCCCTGAAAGTTATTGTCCTGAGCCGTGGGTGGATCAGAGTTTTCGTCTGCCACTCAAATCCCCCTTTATATTTAAAGAGAAACAGCTTTAAAGTGAGACAACTCCCAACAATTAAACAACACCACTACTCCCCGAGTGGCAAAGATTTTTGAGGGTAACACACAAGCTATTTTGGTCCATTTCCTTACAAATGTATCGGAGCTTCGTTGATCTGAGAGCTGAATCAGGTAACCGGTAGTAAGTTGCAGCCAGGCTGAAGAATTGCACATGGCTAGCAACTTTGTCCCTAGACTCTTGCCGAAAACCAGAAGGGTGTCACCTTCCGGAGCAAGTTCCACAGAATAACAGGTTAGCTCCTCAGCAACCCAAACCTGGTCGCAGAGCGACCCTTGCTCGGATTATGATGCCTAACTTTTTCCCCAGCCTGATTTACCACTAATTATATTCCATTGTCTGCAACTTGCAATAAAAAAGCTTGCGTTAAGCACAAAGGATATTCAAGAGAAACTTTAAATTTCACTTTCCAACCTTTTCCACATCGAATGGATTGGTTAATAAAATGAACAATGAACCAAGGATGTGTCATGCTGCGAGGGTCCATTAAAAAGGCGAATCTTCGTTCTTCTTTTATTCTAGTAAAGCAGATTGAGACGTCTGTCTCGTAAGGAGGTCAGGACAATAAGTGATCAAAATCAACCACACCCGGATCGATGTGAAAGTACACGCACTGACGAACACACATTCTAACCTCGAACATGAGGCGAAACATGTAACATTACACGACATGAACACATGATCCTGTAACAGGATATCAGAATATCAGTTTACTAACAAAAATGTAAGACAAGTTCATTATCCTTGAATTTAATAAACATAATACCGGAAACGGTAAATAGGTCTCTACCTTGATCACGTCACCTCCGGTTTCAAGAAATGTACCTGTGTTTTACGAGGCCATCAAATATTTGTATCAACGCTAGCTCCGCGTACCCTCTCACTCCATCTTCGTGTTCTTTATTACTTATTATAGAAATGATTCGGATAGTGACATATTTCCATTACAATTGTCAAATTATATCCTTTTTAAAAATAGCAATATTCTCTTATTACATATGTTGACGTATGTTTTCAAGTAACTGAATTATTAAGCAAAAGTCCCTGTAATGGTTGTTTGTGTGTATGTTTGCATGTTGTCATTTGATGAGTGTATTTTTTCAACGGGATGTAATTACGAACAAGGTTCGTATGCATTCTGCAAAGTAAAATCCAGTGTATGCTTTAATTGCCGAGTGCAGATATTTTGGTAACTTTTTTTATAAAAATTCCAAAGGAGCACAATTCAATTAATTGCGATCACATACTCATATTTCGACTGGCACCGTTCTCGACTACCTCATGGCAGGTAAATGTCCAGATATGCAAATAAGTTGAATTTAAAAAATCAACATAAAGTTGTCAAATTTGGTGAAGGGCATGGATGAAAAGGTCTTTACCACCTTTGGAAAGGATTGGTAGTTTCTTCAGAATCCTGGTGCAAAGAGAAAGGTAAAGACAAATTAGATATATCATAAATGTTTGAATTAAGATGGACCCAAACATAACTGCTCGTCTGCTGCAAATGGGAACTTGCTATCAGCACCAATAAACAGTTGCAGCCAAGATCTTATTAGATCAAATCTCTTATAGAAATACAGCTGTCTCTTGAGAACAGAACAGCGCACAAATTTGCGTACCATACGGATGTCATACTGACGGAATCCTTCAATATGACTCTGAGATGATAATTAACAGATAGAGAATGCGAAGGAAAATTGCAGTTTAGAGGACTGCGTGGCTTAACAGCTCAAAAGTTTCAAAGTATACGTACCAAAAAGAGACATTTTATTTAGCGGAGAAGAAAGTAAGTTCATGAAATTGGCAGTAGAATTTCTTTTGAGTGAATGAAACAATGGAAAAATATTAAGATGTTATCACATGGAAAAAGGGTTAAAAACTGGCATAGGAGCTGTTAGAAATTTAGCTGTAAAAATTTCAGATTATATAACTTTGTTTTATTTTTTCGTCCATCAAGTTTATCAAATGATTAAATTTTTTGTCCATCGTCAAGTTTATCAGATTAAGAATATTAAACAATGAAAGCAATGAATGAATTTATAAACACTTCATAGAATTCATGAAAATTAAGCGATGCACATGTGAGATTGAAATTTGCATTTGGTCGCATATGATTTTACGCTGTACCAGGTACTTATTGTAAATTAAGGTATTTGCGCGTATGTTTGTAAGTTGTTAGGGATTATTCTCATGCTCCTCATATACGTGTGATTTATAAATAACCGCTATCTGTTTACAGATATTTTATATTTTCTCTCGTTGATATTCTAATGTTCATAACATTTTTCATATTAATCATGTTATATCTCTCATACAGGAATAATTTGTCATCAAGCCCGCATTCCAGAGGCATCAAATTTATTAATTATAATTCCTGTTTATGAAACTCTAATGACATTACTAACAATTTAATAAACGATAATGAATTTTTGACGAGACTTGCTGCTGAACGACGCGACGGTGAGCCGTGACGTCACACAGCTTACTCCTCTTTAGGCTCACCCCAAATCACCTTGCACTGGAACTGGCTTGTGTCTCTTCCGGACCTTGATATATATATATATACATAAATTTCTGACTCACATCAGGATCGAACCCAGTTCTTTCAATTGAAAGGCAAGGGCGCTGCCCACTAGGCCATACAAATCATAAAAGAAGTTGGGACCTGAGGGCAACTACACCTAAGGAATTACCTGGGCAAGCTAACTGCTTGCATGCCAGCGTGTTTTCCTCAACTTCCCAAAATGCTGTCAATTGGGTCATTGCTGAGTCGGGAAGCTGGGGAAAACACACTGGTATGCAAGCAGTTAGCTTGCCCAGGTAGTTCCTTGGGTGCAGTTGCCCTCAGGTTCCAACTTCTTTTATGAATTGTATGGCCTAGTGAGCAGCGCCCTTGTCTTTCAATTGAAAGACCTGGGTTCGATCCTGATGTGAGTTAGAAATTTATTTCTGTTCCACACGTGATTGTGTGTTGATTATATATATATATATATATATATATATATATATATATATATATATATATATATATATATATATATCTTCTATATATAAAAAAAAATGGATGTATGTACTCTGAAATACATTGTGCTATTTCAATCAAAGTATACACATAACATCTGAAAGAACATAGACATCACTAATAACTAAATAAACTCTACTTAGTTTAAACTCATAGGTTTATCATACCTCATTTCGGTATACATGTGACTTACTATCAGGGAAAGAATGCTGTTGTCGGGGGAGGGGAGTAAGACATCACTGGCACCAAAGGGGGTCCGGGGGTGGGAAGGGGGTGACATGTAAAAATAGCCGTCTAATAGTGTCTAATCCATAGTTATCGAGGTTGCTGAGATGAATAGTCATACTCCTGATGCCCTTTAAGTCCAAGTTCAGCCCGTTGGAAAGCGGGGTGAGAACTAAAATGTAAAAAATTACAGGTGTCTAATCCATAGAAAACTGAGATGAAAAATGTAAAAATTACAGATAGGAATGGGGGGTAGTGAAATGTAAAAATCAGAAATGTTGGGCAATGTAATTTCAAATCTTAACACGAAAGGAAGAGAGTAAGAGAGAGAAAGAGTGAGAGGGAGAGGAAATGAGAGAGAGAGTAGAGGGGGTGTTAGAGAGGAGAAGGAGGGAAAGAATAAGAGAGAGAGAGAGAGGGAGAGAGTAGAGGGGGTGTTTGGAAGAAGAAAGAGAGAGAACAGGGAGCGAGAGAGAGAGAGAGAGAGAGAGAGAGAGAGGCACAGTTTATCGGTTGTCATTCAGTGTTTACCCTGGCAGCGCCAGGTTGGTCAGCTTATATATATATATATATATATATATATATATATATATATATATATATATATATATATATATATATGTGTGTGTGTGTGTGTGTGTGTGTGTGTGTGTGTATTATGCACTAGAGTGCACATTTATGTGATTCCTCTATAAATTATTTTGGTGCAAATTGTACACTATTATATGCGTACATGTCATTATTAGCGTTGTCTGCTTCTTCTTTTTACCCTTCACTGATCCCTTGCCTTGTGATGTTGCTGCAGTCCTAATTAGCCCTTGTACTGTGTCCCCAACTTAATCGTTATCTGGCATTTAATGAGGTCGTGAATGTATATGGTAATTGGAAGGACAACGTTTAAACTCCAGTTGAGCGGAAGTCTTCCTTTCATAGGGAAATGATTAAATGATTCTCCAAATGATAGACATTTCTCTTTATCTGACATGTCCAGTAGGTTTTTCAGTAACCAAAATGTTGACCAAGTAACTCATTAACCTAATTGTTCGTCACCTTCAAAGGCAATGGCTTGCTTGATCTTGCTTTTCTAAATACTATACTTTGATAAAACATCTGAAATTTTTTCTTGGGCTTTTCATTTTTTTTCTTTGAAATTTGACAATTTGAGTAGTATGGAAAAAAGTGACCTTAGTTTAACCAGACCACTTATTCCCAAGCTCTCCTGGGGCTGGCCCGAAGGATTAGACTTATTTTGGCATTAAGTTGGATTATTTGTCGGGTTTATTTAATCAACATTAAGCGAGAAATGAAAATGCAGATATAAAAATTCTTCTTAGCCAGTCGGAGACTCGAACTCCGGGGCTTAGCAAAGTGCACGAGAACTCTACCGACTCGTCCAACGAGGAACTGAGTAGTATGGACAACTGTGTTGAAAGGGTTTTCATCTGTAAATATATAGGTCATAAATTATTAATTCATGCATTTTACAGTTCAGCATATTCCATTATTTGCTTCTACTGCCATGCTTCGGAAAGTTTGCTACTTTTTTCTTTTCTTTTCTTCGGTCGGTGGGTAGAAAAGGGAAAAGGAGTTGGCATCCCCTTGGCCTTTGCCCTCTCAAAATGATTCTCCTCTCCTTGAAGAGATCGCCAAGCATGCAGAGGACTTCAGTGAGATTCTGCTCACGTATGCATGGTAATTTCTCTTTATTTACAACTCGGAAGGGATGTAAGTTATTCCCAAGGTAAAGTGAATTTGGCATTAATGGATTATTTGTCGTTTATTAATCAAAAGCGTAAAATGCCGTGTTGAAAATATGATACACACACATATATATACATATTTACTGTATATGTATATATAAACACAATACAGAAAATATACACATACACATATACATACATACATTTATATACACACACTGTATATATATAAAATATCATGTGTCAAGGATTTTCAACAAGACATTTTTACACTTTCGAGTAATAAACGACAAATAATCCATCAAGGCCAAATGCACTTTACCTTGGGAATTGGCTTACATCCTTTTCGAGTTTTAAATAAAGAGAAAATTACCATGCATTACTATGTATGTTTATATATATATGTGTGTATGTATACGTATATTATAAATATAAAAAATACATACATATATACATACATATATATATATATATATATATATATATATATATATATATATATATATATATATATATATATATATAATGTATGAGTTTATGAGCGTGCGTCAATTTGTATATATTCTTTCTTTTTGAGAGACTTCTAGTCTCTCTCTCTCTCTCTCTCTCTCTCTCTCTCTCTCTCTCTCTCTCTCTCTCTCTCTCTCTCTCTCTCTCTCGTTGCTGCTACCAAGAATCATTGCGATGAATCTTTGACATATATTGTAGCTTTGCAAACAAAAGTTACCGATTTTCTAGAGTGGCGAACGTCTTATGGATCCAGCTCCCTACATCGTCCCTTTCCGTTTTCATGTATTCTCCTCCCCAGCTGATGGATTCTTAATTAGTTGATGTCGACAACGGCCTTCAATCACTTCAAGAAAATGGTTTCAATAGTTTACTGTTTGCGCTGCAGTCTCTGTCACAGGAATAAGGGATAGACTGACGTCAGTGGTGGACATAATTCTCAAGATATGGAATTTTATCCGCAGTGACCGCCATTTCAACAACATTCAATTCACGTTTTCATATCGTAGCAAGTTTTGAACGGCTGTTTATTGACTGGAAATCAAAACACAAAAATTTTATCATACGTATGTAAATCGGAAATCCTTTCATGTGGATATACAGTAACTTTGGTTATTTGTATGAGTTAAAATCGCTAACTATAGAATACAGAATTATTTTCAGTTACAATATTTTCTTTACTGACTTCCACTTGTTTATAGAAAAATAAAAGAGCCGTAAGAGTCTCTCTCTCTCTCTCTCTCTCTCTCTCTCTCTCTCTCTCTCTCTCTCTCTCTCTCTCTCTCTCTCTCTCTCTCTCTCCTCCAATATTTTGCCTTTCACTAATTTCCATTGCCTTCTTATTGTTATCGTTTTAAGCCAAAGTCTTTTAGATGATTTTTTCTAAAGTCAGGACATTTTTCCTTGAGAAAAGAAACAGTTCGAAAGATTTTGGTGATGGTTTAGATATCGCGAACGAAATATGACACACACACACACACACACACACGTCATTCATGAACTAACACCCCATATTACATAATTTTTATGATATCTGGATCTTTATGTAAAACATAGCCTGTGTTTCTCTTCAGACTACCCTTGTCCAAAAACAGTCCATTAGATTTTAGCTGTGATGTTAATGAGGATCTGGCTTTATCGAGAGGAAAATGAATTCATGTTTTATTACCAAACAGGTATAGCAGGTCCTCGTCATGATAAAAAATCAGATATGGGTGTTATTTGCAGCTCTTCTGTAGGTTGTATCATCTGTTACCACTGTGGGAATTGGGACTGTTCATCCTGTTTTGATTTACTATATTCCTGTTATAATTTCAGCCATTAATCCCGAAATTTTGCCTCGATTACAGAACTTTCCTAATGTTTAACTTCCACCCCTAATGAGTTGCAGAATTTTTTGTGCAGTTCTGAAAAAAAGAAATCAAAGGAAAAACGAATATCTTTTAAAGAAGATCCTTCTGAACTTTCCTCAGGAGACCCATAAGGTATTTAACGCGTGACTGAGGAAGAAGGCCTTCTTAAAAGATCGGATCTACTAAAGAAGCCGATTTTGACTGGATTTGAAACGAAACGCTCTTCCCCTTTCTCCCTCTCTCCCCAGCCCAAACTGCTCATCTTATCCTTCTCCTACAATACACTTCTCCTACAATACACTGCTTCATTTCTCAGATGTAACGTGTTGCATGCGACAGAATCTGTATCAATCCCTTTCTCCCTTGTGTTCATCCATCACTGACTCCTTTTATCTTCCTTCTCTTCCCATTCGCTTATTCTTATTTTTTCTTGAGCTTGTAGCAGAACTATATTAAGGTAGTAAGTATTAATTCGCGGATGCTGCGTTGCTTATTCAAGAAGTGTTTTTTGGATTAGTGTGCGTACCAAATTTATTCCTGTAGTTTTTTTTTTTTTTTTTTTGTTCCCAACTCTCTCTCTCTCTCTCTCTCTCTCTCTCTCTCTCTCTCTCTCTCTCTCTCTCTCTCTCTCTCTCTTTCCTGTAGCTTCTGGGATTTCGTTTCATGGGTAGAAATAGGATAGTATTTTATAAGAATAACTTAAAACATTTAAGACAATAATGTACTTTCTGGAGCACTGAGGTTGGTAGTATGTATTCTGTTGGCATTTTTGACTATATTGTTATGGAATTTCACTCAGCGCTAATCTTATATGAAAAGCTGTTCTGTTTCTTCATACACATAATGAACCTGTTGAAAATAATGGGATATTGATCTATTCGTATGTATGAGTAGTATTTTTCAGTTGCCTAAATTCAGTACCAAAGTTGTTTCTTTTTGTTATTATTTTATGATTATTATTTAGTGTGTAAATGCATTGTAAAACCTGTTGGAACTCCTATTGACACACCCTCTCTCTCTCTCTCGTTTTGATATCGCCTGGCTGTAAGTCAATTATTTATTTTTCTCGTTCAAACTTTTTCATAGCTGAATATTCTTTTGCATTCCCGGCGATGAGATTCTGTCGTGCATTAAACGTGAATTAATTTTTTTTTTATCAAAACAGTATTCGGAACTTCTCTGAAATATTTTTCGGCTATTCTCTGAAATAAAAAGTTTGTTCAGCTTGCTTGTAAAATTTATATGCGTTTGTTAATTTGAATATTGTGCTTGTTACGCCATTCTGTGACAGTGACTATAGCAGAATTTTTACCTCCTAGAAAATGATAAAGGTTAGTTTTGACATGTACCAGTATGCATCGTCAAGTGAAGTCATACTTATATATATATATTATGTGTGTGTGTGTGTGTGTGTGTACACACACACACACACACACACACATATATATATATATATATATATATATATATATATATATATATATATATATATATATATATATATATATATATATATATATATGTATATAGTTGAAGAATCTATGTTTTGAAGTGTGTGTAGGTGTGTGTGTATATATATATATATATATATATATATATATATATATATATATATATATATATATATATATATATATATATATAATGAGAGTGCCAAAGAGCGACAGAGAAAATTATCCGACGTGGTTCGAGAAACCAATGTAATAAAATGCTGCGGAAGTCCAATTTATCTCCATAGGTGATTTTTAGAGAGAGAGAGAGAGAGAGAGAGAGAGAACGTTTATGTAAAACGTATTTCCATCCTCAGCGTCTGGAGGGCATCGTTCCCTCTCTTGAATTTTACCTCAAAACGAAACGAATTTCATTTACAAACCTCGTTTTCAAGTTTATTGCCATTTTAAATCCACCCACCTCCCTCCCTCCCACCCCAACGGGCCCTACGTGGGTTTGTGTTGGCTGTTGCTATGCAGTTGCTAAGGGAGAATGTTTTCCCTCTGCGTCCTTTTGGCTGATGAGGAAGGCAAACTTTGTCCCAAAACTCCCATATGTTAAATGCAAGAGCTTCAGACTGGTGGCCAAAGGGTGGCAGGGAATTCCCCGGAGTTTCGAATCCACTTAAAATCCCAAAATGTTTCCAGAATAACGAGATACTTGATACTGGATTTTAGAACGGCTCAAATGGAGCTTGTTTCTTTAGGTACATAAATTCAGTTATATATCCTTGTTTACAATTAGCAAGCGGTTCGTCTTTTATGCAGATTTGTTTTCTGTAACGTTAGTTTCGTACTGTCCTGCGTCAGAGACTGCTGTGTTCTCTCTCTCTCTCTCTCTCTCTCTCTCTCTCTCTCTCTCTCTCTCTCTCTCTCTCTCTCTTCCGTTCTTTATTATTATTATTCAGAAGACAAACCTTATTCGTTTGGAGCAAGCCCACAGGGTCCATTGATTTGAAATTCAAGTTTCCAAAGAATATGGTGTTCATTTGAAAGAACAAAAGTGGGTATTAGGGAATACAGAAAGAAGAGATCAATTATTGGAAAAGAAAGAATAATTTAACAAATTAATAAATGAATAGATAAAAATATATAATACGTTTATCATCAAACCATGGCTGTCATTTATCCTGAACGTTTATTAGGACATGTCTTGCTAAAGTAGCCATCAGCATGTCATTTAATTTCTTCTTGAGATCTGAATCTGATATAGCATCCGAAATATTAAATGCCTGACAAGCTGACTCTAGATTTCAGCTAGACCGTTTTTAGAATGATGGCATTAGGAATATATTGATTGACAGATATGTCCATTTCAAGGGCACAGTGGTCGGAAGTGCCTGTATACTCGCAGACCTTGGAGTTGACGATAGCTGGAACATCTGTGAATATGAGGTCCAGTCTATTATTAAAAATATGCATGGGTTCCTCAATTGCCTGGACAAAATCGGACGGTACACTGAACTCAAGAACAGACAGGCCATATTGATCTGTGGAGTTTGAAATAACCTCTCGCTGCGCTGTTCCTGGCAGTTTCTACAAATAACTAATAAAGCTTTTGAATCCTGTGACTGAGCCATACTAATCCTCTCGAAGAGACAGTCATATATAGAATCGTCGATATTTGGATTCCGATAAACAGCAAACGCGCAAACACTGTAGAACTTTCTGAAAATCTTAAAACAAAGACCTTCTCAACTACACGCCAAGTTTTCCTGGTGATAAATATGTCGTTCGGATTTGGTGTATACAGCCTTACCTTACGCCTGTGGGATGTTACGACGATAAATTCAGGGCCAACAAACTCTGGGATTCAAAACACAACCTTTAACTTGTTATTACTTTCTAGTGTCTCAGATAACATCAGATCGTAGCTACTAGCACGACTCTAGGGATCAAGAAAATTTTACCTTAATCCTCGAATATTTAAATAAAGTAATGAGTAGCAGGCCCGGGGTTCAGCTCTCTCTCTCTCTCTCTCTCTCTCTCTCTCTCTCTCTCTCTCTCTCTCTCTCTCCAGTTGTTCCACTGATATCATGCACGTTATTTTAACTCAGAGAATGTTTGCAGATTTAAGATTATTTTCTAATTAAGAGAGAAAACTTTTGCTCATTTAGAAAATGAGTAGTGTTGGAAGAAGTGAGTGCTGGAAAGTTGGGGGCACTACTCAAGAGTTCAGCAAAAAGTTAAAACCCAACGAAAGAGAATGGAATGGCTCTTCATGACCGTAGAAAGGCTTAAGTGCCTTAAGTTCAAATTATACCAAATCATAACCAGCATCCTTGCGATTTTCATTCATAGCAAAGTGCTTCTCACTTTCAGACTTCGATTCCGACCGTTAGTAACGTAGTGCAATTTTCGTGCTTCGTATATTCGTCATTTGAAGCTATTCGAGAGAAATTTGGTGAACTGGTCAGGGCTTTGGTGACCAGGTATTTAGGAATTTCGCGCTGTTAAATGTCTCGTCAGATACCTTCAGTTCAGATGATTGCAGAAACGCAAAGTATATTAAATGCCTGAGATATTCGGTTCTCTTAGGAATCTCTTGTCAGTGATGATGCATTTTAAGCAATTGATAAGTTCTTCGTTTTATCAGTACTTTTGTTTGTACTCCGTTAGTATCTTGACACCATCACTTCATGAAATGTTAGTGTTTAAAGTTTTGTAAAGAATAAATTTTACAGTGAGAACTTTAAGTATGAACTTTACTTAAAAATTTTCACTTGCCCAGAGTAATATCATTACACATATATATATATATACATATATATATATAATATATATATATATATATATATATATATATATATATATATATATATATATATATATATATATATATATATATATATATATATATAAATAAATTCAGTTTATTGTAAGTCGTTTTGTCATTCCGCGTTCTTTTCAATTTTTAGTGTGAGGGTTCCCCCTTACAGAGCCCAGAGCCATTTGTCATTGTGATTGCCTTGTTCCCCTTGTTAACAGGATCTCCATATGCGTTCCATTCTCTCTTTCCACTCTTTTGTCTTCATAAGAGATGTCTCTTTGATGGGTAAATTCTCACCGATATGATTATTGACGAGCATTTTACGTACAGGTAGTAGTGGATGTTGTGGCGCATGAGAATTTTACTCCTTTTTTGTTGGGGGTGGGGTTTGCGTGGTGGATTTATTGTACGTATAGCATTTTAAATTTTCTCAAAAATTTTTGATGAGAACATTAGGTTTTTGTGCATCTATTTGAAGTTTATTTTCATGGGCACGGTTTCATTCATTACTCTACTATATATATATATATATATATATATATATATATATATATATATATATATATATATATATATATATATATATATATATATAAACCTGTATAAGGCAGGAGATCAACAGGAAGGCCACCCCAAGGATTAGATATAGAAAACAGCAGATGTTGGGTGGGGCATATATGAATACAAGAGAATAGCTGATATCTCCTTAGTGCATCGGTACCTGAAGTAGAGGACTGCACGTCTTCTAAGACTTATACTTTGTAAATTAAAGAATCTGGAATCTAAACCATCCCTCTTACTGAAGCCTAATGCGAGTAATATGAATATATATTCTCAGTGAAGTTGTGTAGCTATTTTGTGATATTCCTATTGCATGTCAACAGTATTACTTGTAGATACTATATTTGTATTTATGTTTCTTTTTCTCTTCAGGCAAGCTTCTCAGGAATAAGGAAAAATTACTCACGTTTCCTTCCGTTTACTTATTACAGTCGACAGACGGTTTGCTTGCCAGTCCATGGTGTCTTCAGGACTGAATTACATATTGGAACAAAAAGTTTGTATTCCTACATGCTGACTTATCAGCTATGCCTAAAATTTGAAACATATCATTGGGATGTAGAATTTCTGTTGGTCGGCAGGTCTCTTCGTATCGCTGGTGGTCTGTGTGGCAGCAAGGGCATTCCTGGTGCTCCGTAGGGCACGCCCTATGCCGCGGCGTGAACCGAAGGCGTGGGCAAGGGCATGATTCCTGTCTCAGGCCGATAGTCTTGATTTCTTCCGTTGTCGGTAGCCGTATTTAAGGGTGTTCTGTTACTCGTGTCTCACAGATGTCTTGTGGTTTTCTCGAATAAGGGAAGATGAATTCCGTGTTCATTTGAATGTTTACTGGAGGCCGTTGTCGATTTATACTCACAGTTTCTGCTGTTTGCAGTCTGTGGAACCGGGCTTCTCACTGCACGATCTTTGTGCTTTCTGATAATTTTTCTGGTGTCAGTTTATAGTCTCTGCAAATAATCCCATTTACGTCAATACGAATTGCTTAAGAGAGAAAGTATGCCAAAACAAAACACCTAATGTTGGAATGTTGCTACTTGGTTGCAGTGGGCTTGCACTCTTCTTCGTAGTGTGTTGCGACCTATGTGGTATTTGCTAAAGGCTTGACATGTCCCATAAGGTACATTTAAATTCATATACTATGTTGGTCGACTCCCATATCTCTCCTCGGGGCGCTGTGCTATTCCGCATTCCGAGGGTGCTGGAAGGACGTGAATAATTTTCCCTTATTTCTGAGAACCTTGCCTGAAGAGAAAAAGAAGTATAGAATAATTCAACGTTTAAATAAAAAAATAGCCTCTGCAAATAATCCCATTGTCGTCAATTGGAATTGCTCAAGAGAGAAAAAAAATCCCCAACAGATAAGCCAAAGAGAAACAAAAAGCATTATAGTGCTGATCTTATTTGTCTGTAGAGGATAGAGAGACTAAGCTGCCGTATAATGCACTTTTGTAGACCTTTATCTTATATTAATCACATCTGTTTTCACTATCCCTTGTTTTTGTAATTTTAAAGAAAACTCTTCATTATTTCACACTTTTTTGTGTTTTGCCTTTGGAACCGTTGCAAGGTCCGGAAGTTTTGCACTGTCTCATAAATCAGAATTACGCCCACTTGGCGAGCAGGAAATTATATCTCTCTTGAGATTTATGTTTTGAGAATTATAATATCTCAGTTCATAAATTGACCCACTCATACGAACTCCAACGTCATCCACAGCTCTGGGGGTCCTTTTCAACGTCCTGGTCGTCAGTGATACTCCTCCTGCTGACGATAGATTTATGGTTTCATATGCTTATAAATTTCTGTGCTCTTCTACCTTAGGTGGGCTTGTCATTTGCAGTGAGATTCCTCGAAGTATACTGTTTTATTTTTTTTACTGTCGTTCTGGCTTTCATTTTAATTAGTGCAGAAATCTTACCCGGTTAGTAGTGTCTCCGTAAACTGACTGGTTGAATTGTTGCTATTGTCATTTTACGAATAATGAGAGATTTACGCTTGTTGAGAGAGAGAGAGAGAGAGAGAGAGAGAGAGAGAGAGAGAGAGAGAGAGAGAGAGAGAATAATAATAATAATAATAATAATAATAATAATAATAATAATAATAATAATAATAATAATAATAATAATAATAATAATAATAATGCCATCATTTCCACATTTAGTTTCCACATTTAGTTTACAATGGTTATTAAATTTCTTATATAAAATAGATATTAATACAATAATTCATCAAATGATACAATACAGAAATCAGTTTTAACCCGCTGTTCTCTGGAGATAGCAATTGAACAACGAGACCATGTGGTCCTTGGATAAAACTTATTCTAAAGCTATACATAAATTAATTCCGAACAATTTAATTAAATTATTATACCGGTACTAATTATACATACATAATGTAGTAGATCTGCGTCAGTGAAATCATGTCTCCTTCAAGAGAGAGAGAGAGAGAGAGAGAGAGAGAGAGAGAGAGAGAGAGAGAGAGAGAGAGAGAGAGATTCTTATGATGATCCATTTTTGTATGTTAGCAAGTGCATACCATCATATTAATTCTGAGATATATAGTAAATTATCTAATGTTTATAAATAGTTACTATAAAGAAGTGTCATGAATCTGTATTAATTTGGCTTTAATAGCAGATCTATTGCTTGCCTTACGGGTTAATTCTTCTGAGATGGCAATAAATAAGCTTTTGAGTGACATTTTAATAGTCTTTTATGTGAGTATTATCGATGAACGACTTTTGTAAGTTCGGTCAGTACTCGCCATGTTAGTTTACTTACGATGGAAGGCTAAGTGTGTCTCGCAATTCAACACACCAGGGGCGGCTTTATGTACTATCTATGGACGTGTACCCTTTGGTGACTTATTTCTCTCAGGCTTTGTGGGAAACAGGGAATTTTGAGAAATAAAAAAAGAAATGGAAGATATATATATATATATATATATATATATATATATATATATATATATATATATATATATATATATATATATATATACATAATATATACACATTTTAGTTTGTGTATGATTGTTTTGCTCTCTCTCTCTCTTCTCTCTCTCTCTCTCTCTCTCTCTCTCTCCCCTAGATCGTTTATTGTGTGATTTTCATATGAATCAGTTTTCTAGGTAAATTTTTCTTGCGTATAGACAGGGGGTGTGCGTTGTAGTAGTGTTCTTGTTTCCATCACTGTTAGGTTATGCCTAGGATGAAACAATATAGGTTTAGTAAGTTTTCTAAATCGAAGGAGTTTTAGATTTCCCTTTGCTCGGAAAATTGGCCGTGTTGCTATGTTATTAAGGCCGGAGAAAACTAGGCATAAAAAAGAAGCAAAAAGTATAAAAGTTTATGAATCCTTTCTTCTTTTATGGGTGATAAGAAAAAGCAAACTTTCTTCCTTTACTCGTCCGTTTGAACCCATGAGGCCATTTTGCGCTTGAATGAGGAACGACATTTCCCCCCTGGCACAGCTTTATTTGGGAAGTAATTTAGACAAACAGAGTTCCTGTTTTTTCATCTCTACATATTTCCCGTTTTTTCCGTATTTTTCGTTTTGATCTTTACTGGAATTGCCCTGTGTATGCGCGCATGCGTGTGTTAGACTATTTCAGGCCCATCCGTTTTAGATGACCCAAGCCATTCACACGTTCGTATTGTTATGAAGTTCGTTCTGTTTGTCCCTCGTCATTTTGGCGATGGAATTTATGCTCTTGGTGGTCAGGCTGGCGGTCCAGTTACGTTGTCCACTTGACCTCAAAAGATATATCATGATACTGGTCACCCATTTAGTATGGATGCGATCGAGCTGCGCGTAGATTCAGTCGAAATTCTCATTTAGACTTTATCTCTGGTTGAAAGACTAACTTAATAGAAAACAGAGCATAATTAATTAACCCCAGAGACTTACGGGTCTAGTATGTTTTGTTACTCTTACTTATATTACTGTATATGTATTAAGTTCCGAGTTGTTTGGCCTTGTTAATTTTCATAGTTTTGAACGTGGAGCGTTGCCGATTGAATATCAGTTGGACATTCATTTTGAACTGAAAGTCCAAAAGCGTCACCTACTTTGCTACACCACTTACAACAGAATGTGAAACATAGACAATATATTAGTCTCTTCCTTTTAAATTTTACAAAAACAAAAATCAAGATGACTTCTAATGTGCACTATTTATATGTCTGATTTAGATGTTGTTCTGAAATAGTATAGATCAATTCCAAATATATATTTTTTTCCGAGAATAAACGAAAAATAAATGGTAGACATCATTATATTTGCCATTTGATATATATGAATAAGTTTATGTACAGCATCAGTGAAATGACCTTTAAAGCTACTATGGTTTTTTTTTTGCATTCAAAGGTATTAATCATAATTTTTACATACACCAAACCAATAATTCATTTCCTAAATTTCATGTATTTTATTACAGAAGTCTTTTATGTACTCTTAAATAATAAAAGATATTGACATGTATTTCATTATCAGAGACTAATAAATTGTGGGAACTGCTTGGCGATTTTCGCAAATGTAGGCACACACACATATATATAAAAATATATATATATATATATATATATATATATATATATATATATATATATATATATATATATATATATATATATATATATATATATATATATATATATATATATACTGTATATATACACACATACATATTCACACAAACAAACGTAAACAGATATACATTCATAAAGCCGGAATATATAACTAAACACAATGTATATAT
>NC_089776.1:28065288-28107788 GCF_040412425.1 Macrobrachium rosenbergii | reverse complement strand
AGATAGTGAAAGAGGCATAACATTCAGGGAGCACGAGCGATATTTTATGAAGAGTATTCGACGTTCTGGTGATGGGCTAATGTAGATTTTTTTGTACGGGGAATACGTCAGTTATCGTCGTACCGTTTCGTTGTTTTTTCACTGGATCCGCTCCGTTTTAGGAAGAGAGGCTTAATGTGTGTTTATATTGTCCCCTTTTTTCGGTGTTCAGAAGTTTTAAAACTTATATATATTATGAAAATAACAGCATGTTTGATTGAATAAATGTAAATTTAATTTTATTCTCTGGTTGAGATTTAAAAGACATGTGTACCTTTTACTTTTTCCCAGATTATTATTATTATTATTATTATTATTATTATTATTATTATTATTATTATTATTATTATTATTATTATTATTATTATTATTATTATTATTATTATTATTATTATTATTATTATTATTATTATTATTATTATTATTATTATTATTCAGAAGATGAACCTTATTCATGTGGAACAAGCCCACAGAGGCCACTGACTTGACATTCAAGTTTTCAAAGATTTTTGCGTTCATTCGAAAGCAGTAACAGAATGTAATGGGAAATACAGAAAGAGATTAGTTATTAGAAAAACAGATTAAAAGCTAATGCTACCGGTTTCCCCGAACCAATACTAATTAAATCAATGAAACCAAAAACACTCAGAAGGCTTATACTCCACCACTGCCAAAGATTTTTTTTTTTTTGTCCAAATTATCAATAGACCCTTCACGTAGATTTTATTTTTATGAAGTCCGGTGTCACGGAGAATAGGTCATGAGCACCTGGGGTAGAATTTTTATGTCAGACTTATCGTTGCCTTTTTCCCTCATTATGTCAGTATTTGTGAACAAAAATCGTCTTCCCATACATTAAAAAAATGCCTATAGCCACGTTACAATTCGAAACCATCTCGAATTCTAATAAACTTTTCCATGGATCATTCCCTACTCACGACAAGCCCATTGAAACCCACTAACTAATCTTCGTGATATCTCATACGCTGGCACACTGGCAAATGCAGATACAGGTAGGTGCACAAAACGATCGACTTCGTTACAAACTTGCAACAAAAGCTGCAGAAAGAAAAAAAAAGCAGACGGAGGTGAGGACATAATCTAAATGTTATTTTATTTGCTAATATCACAATAAAGAAACTTCTCTCCAAACATGGTAACCTTTGATCTTGTTACCGTTATCATCGACACCTCTTGTAATGAGATCTTCTATGAAGTAGACTACAGCATCCTTCCTGGATACATGGGAGGTGCGTACACCAGGAAATGCTACGGATAGATGGGATGGGCAGTATGGAAGGTGAGGCTTGGTTACATGTCTAGGGTATTATGAGAGAAAGAGAGAGGTGGGTGGAGGGGGTTAATGATGTTTATAATCAGCAAGAATGTGGTATTTGGTGAAAATTGTGTGTTTGAGAGAGAGAGAGAGAGAGAGAGAGAGAGAGAGAGAGAGGCAGCATGGGTAAAAATCGGTTAAGCACTGGAAATAAACTACTGTACAGTCAGTCTTAAAAGTCTGCAGGCACTTGCTCAGAAAGCGAAACTGGTGAGTTCCGCGCTGAAAAGGTTATGCCCAGTGAGTGTCGACGAACTATTGAATTTAACTGTTCACAGTAAAATTAGAGAGAGAGAGAGAGAGAGAGAGAGAGAGAGAGAGAGAGAGAGAGAGAGCGATCACCTTTGTATGTTCCTGTGAGTGATATGGAGTGTGCGAGTGTATGTGTGTAAGTGCGTCATGTGGTCGTGTGGCGGCGTAGTATCGGGGTGCGATGGCAGAAAACAAGTTAGTGGCTCTCGTGGTCTTGCCGTGAGAGGATAATTTGGTGGTGGCGCTCGCGTCGATCTTCAGTTGCTGCCACGTTTTCACTTTGGTGTGCTTGCGAACTCTTTCCTAAGTCCAGGCAAAAAAAATAATAATTACATATCATTTGTTAATTTCTAAAGTTTATTGAATTATTTTTTTAATCATTGCATCGCCGAAGTAATAATGATGATGCAAATAATTTGTCAACTTGGCCGCTACTTTTTTGGTTGAATTTTGGAAATTTGAATTATGTGTGTATTTGACGGAAACATTACTCGAGTTAACTGACAGTTTTTACCCCATAAGTATCAAGACAAGATACTACACATCACGTGTTTTAAAGACGTCTCCTTTTGGCTCTGCATTTTACGTTTCTGCATCTCGCATTCCATGACGTGCAAGGAACCGAGTCCTTCCAGGTCAGGTGGCGGGATGCTTATTTTGTGTAATGGCTTTTTCCTTAAAAGCCCACTTTCGCCTTTTATATGATTCCGTCCAGTTGGAATTAAATGTCAGTCTCGAGTGGCGAAAGTGTGTTTCTTTTTCTTTTTTATCCCCTTTGGTTTTTACGACCCGGTGGGCCACCTGTTGCAGGGGGGCCAACCAAGTGTTAGCTGTTGCTTGGTTGGTGGTTTGTGGTTCTGTTAAAAATATTCTCGATTTTATTATATCTGATTGCAAATATTATCCTTATACTGATCAGCCAGATGACGCTACACTTCAGCTGATTGAATGAATTTCATTAATTGTTGATGATTTCAGAACATGTTGTTAGTTATTTTTAATGAATTAGAGTGAAACCAATTCAGTTTTCTTTTTTATGAAAAATGGGATAATGTTAGGCAATAAAATCAGTCAATTAATAACTTAACGAAGAATATGATGTTGAAGTATTTTTTATGTAACGAATAATGCACTAACCCAATTGACTCACCTGTTTGGATTAGAACATGACTTCCTAGTTGTCGTTCCAAATTTTCAAAACAATATGATTAAATATTATACACTTATTATCAATAAAATTAAACACAGCACCAACAGGGACGCCACTAAAACCAAATGCGAAAGAGAACAAGGAAGATATGCGATGACGCAATCAAGAATGGAGAACAAGGAAGAAGACTCCATCTGTCAAGGGATCGTAGAAATGGCGTAAGTGGTTACAGGTGTGGGGAGCCTCCCGAAATTTTAACTGACCTTTCCTCTTGTATTGTGTTGTCTCTCGCAGAGGTCTCCTAGATCTTGAGTTGGTGTCTCTCTCTCTCTCTCTCTCTCTCTCTCTCTCTCTCTCTCTCTCTCTCTCTTTGTTTTTCTTTTTGGTTTTGTGTCTTTGCTTTGAATGTTTACAGCAGGTCATTTTGGTCCATAAGTTAGCATTCCTGTTAATATTATATAAATTATTTTTTTTTAAATATACATGTTCCTAAGGCTTAAAGTGTCTAAAATATAGTTCGTGGGCTTTATTAAACTAGATATCGGTTTTGTTTGCATTTTACCTTTGTTTTCTCAAGAATTTAGCATGAAGTTTCAAATGAAATACATAAAAATAAAACCGTATGCTCAAGAAATATTAATATTAGTACTATGGATTAGCTTTTTAAAGAAGCCAGATAACATAAACCTACTGACCATACCTCTGTTACCTTGCCCTTCGAAGATGTGTAAAGGTTGTCAAATTACGGACGTAGTTCAGTGGCAGTTAAAAGACTGTACCCACGAATGGTTCGGTTGTATTTCCTTCCTAAATACCTAAAATATGACAATCTTTTAAAATACATAAGGTCTTGTTCCATCACACCCCTCCCCCCCGACTCTCTCTCTCTCTCTCTCTCTCTCTCTCTCTCTCTCTCTCTCTCTCTCTCTCTCTCTCTATATATATATATATATATATATATATATATATATATATATATATATATATATATATATATATATATATATATTCACAAACTGCATTTGTGCAACTGTTTGCATAAAATGAAAACATTTAAAATCACAATATAAAGTTTTTTTTATAATGTCTCCCGCTATTTTTCCATTTTTTCTTTTTAATGTAGAAAAAAAATCTTTTATTATATGTTAGCAGTGTTATATAAACGAAACAATTATTTCCAGCTTAGCAATACCTTATTAAGGAAAGTAGTATGGTTTTATAGTCTTAAAGTTTTATTTGAAGAAGTAAGCCAGCCTTATGTGTAAAGTCTTGAATATATTCATTTGAATGCCTGAAAGTTTAAAAAAAGAGTATATTGAGAGGCACAGACTAACGTAGAGAAAGGTCTAAAGTCGCATGTTTTGAAAATCTAACTCGACTCTAGACAGAGAATCCGCCAGAAACAGATACTTTGGTTGTAATCTCTTTAATTATTCCTCGTCGATGCTGTTGACCCTTGACATTTTACTTCCAAGCATGTAGCGATATAACATCCATCGTCAAAAGGAATGATTGATGATATTCTGTGATTTCACTCTCGTCTTTTATATGTGTTTTTCATTTAGATCGATACCTCTTAAGTGTTTCCTTGTTTATCGTAAAGCTTCTTTTGTGATTGACCTTTTTTTGTTCTTTGGAGGTAAAGATCCCTTATTAACCCGGTGATATTTGTGTTATTGGTTTTTAAATATTCATATTGTTATTGGTCTCATTTAATTTTTCTCCTGTGTTACTGATTAACCTACTGCCGTTTTGTAATTGTTTGTCTCCGTTTATTTTGTTTGTATTTGGCGTCAAGGGTTGTATATTTGTGCTTTGATACGGCTGTGTTTTAATTTTGTTTTTGCTTTTCTATTATAAATCACTTTTTTGTTTTGTACTCTTCTTGCTATACCTGATTTTGTGTTACCTGGTTATTTTTTGTTTTGTCATCATTGTTAGCAATTTTTTATTTATAGTTAATATGGTTTCTTTTAGTACGAAGATAATATAAATGCAACTGATTTTTCTTTGGAACTTCAAATTTTGGGAAACTTATTTAAAGAGTAAAGCTTAATGTTTTATTTGCCGTGTTTATATCTGTGTTATTGCTAACATATGATAAAATATTAATTTCAAATTATTTTCAAGACACGAAAGAGTCAATTCCTGTAAGCTTTTCGTGATCAGGTTCCCATAAAGATGATTATAAGTTCCTTTTAGATAGGATCATATTTGTGTATCGGTCAAATACTTCCGGCTTGTCCGCAACCTTGACTTCACGAAAAAGCTGGTGGGTAAAAAACTCCATGCAGTGTTTTGTTAAAAGAACCTACAATATCCTTACGGAAGAATACAAGACATATCATTGAGATGCTTTCGTCAAAAAATGAACTTTCAACGGCAAAAATTGCTTCTGTGTTAGCAGGGGAAAAGAATTTATCTCTTTATGACAAAAGCAATTCTGTGTTCTGAAGTTTATTGGTGTGTGAAAGAAACAGTCAGTTATGACACAAAAACCGAAAGAGAGATTCTTGTCCAGCCAAGATTTTTACATTGGTAGTCAAAGAAATGGAAACAGTATGGGGCTTAATTTATGAATTAGTGTCCTTAATTAACAGAATGAGCAATACAGTCCTGTTATTAAATAATGGAATGGTTTGATAAAAAATAACATGAATAACTGAAGTGGATTCTAATGTGGAATATATAGAATTTGTATGGCTTTAAAGGTGGCTCTGTGAATTAAATTTTCTGTCAATGAAATGCATTCTGCAATCTTTTTATCAATAGGAATGTTATTGATAACAAATGTTCCGGTTGCTAATGAAAAATACATCTTTTATTAAACGTGCATATTTTGGGACAAAGAGAGAGAGAGAGAGAGAGAGAGAGAGAGAGAGAGAGAGAGAGAGAGAGAGAGAGAGAGAGAGAGAGACGCAAATGATCGAGACTCATTTGACTGGAACACAATAATTGCCCAGGACTCAATTGTCATGACATCGTTCATATCTAAAGTCAAATATCATTTATGGAAATAGAACTCATCACATAATAGTATTTTGTTGATTTATAAGATAAATGGGTTACAGTACAATATTTAGAAGTTGTGTTTAGGGATGTAGTATCCTACCTCATATCTAAAAAGCTGATCATTAAATGTTGACTAATCCGTACCTGGATTAGTCTGAAAACTGTAGGAAGAAAAAAGGTCAGATATATCCTTCACTTTTTGATTCGGTTTTCACTCTGAGGAAGGACAGAGGTGTCGACTCAGGTGATGGATGAATCGAAGCTTAACAAATTACGGCCAGATGAAGGTCGTTTCCTGGAACCCTTTTAGGGAAACACGGACTGGAAGGGATTATGCAGAATCCCGTGCTATTGTCTTACTTGAGGTATGCGTTTCAGCAATATTGTTATTAGCCGATTTCATTTTTTTCTCAGTCATTATGACCATTTTTATAATTCATTGACGTTGATGTTTTACATTATGTATATTATGAGTGTCTGGTGTTATTCACTTGGCTGATTATAAATAGATATAGTGTACAAACATTTACTAAAAAATATTCATTTTGAATTTTGAATCTTTATGAAGAAATAAGTGTAATTAAACTAATTTCATACCCGCCAGTTTCTCATCTCATCTCGCGCTCCATTAGTGGTTCCCTTTTTATATTGGAAATATATTTTTGCGACGACTTTTATTGCCGTTAAAAAAGAAATTGAAGGAGAGGAAAAAAAAGGCAGGAGAAGAATTATAATAATTATATTTCATGAGATAACCCTGCGAAGTGCTTCGGGTTGCTTGGAAGAGGGCTTGCACTCAATTGCGAGAGATGAAAGTGGATTTCGTGGTTCAGTGACATTAAATGTAAATTGGATTAGTTGCATGCCAATTAGCTTGCAACTTTTAATCACATTAATGATTAGGTTTAGTCACATTCACGTGCTTCGGCAATGCGGTTATGCGGACCGTAATTGGAGTGCAAGTGTCAGGAGATAATTATTATCCGTGACTGTGCCAGAAACACTTAATCAGCGACAACTGTGAAGCTATGAAGGCATCTGTGCATATGACTTACCATTAAAGCTTATGGCCGTGGTTACGTGTTAAGGCAACATTTATGGCTCTGTGTTCAAGTTAAACCACAACAGATGTATTTGTTATCAGCCACAACGTTGTTTGTAAAAAAAACCGCTGTGGCTGAGTTTGTGACTTTTGCTCGTATTTATACAAACATGCATGCGTACATATGTGTGTATGTGTATATAATTTAATTATTCAAAGCGCGTAACCTTCACCTTTACAATGATCTTTAATGATAAATGAACCTGCGTAGCGTAGGTTAGATACCATTACAAGGACCATTTCCCAATGAATTACAGATAGAAATGATAAAGTTTAAACATGATGCAGTAATCCTACAGACTGAGAGTTTAAGCTGAAATGGAAATCAGAATGGGTATTTGTCTCCTATGAAATATGGTTTACTTAGTGTGTTGCTTTTCAGATTCCTCGACATACGGTAGTATTAATGCGCTCTTTAACTAGGCTACTGGATCACTGAAATTTAGAAGTGAATTTATTAGCTTGTTTCTTACAATCGATTAAAGACAAGAATGAATTTATTTATTTAATTATAAAAGACAGGCGCGTTTTTAGTTTTTTTTGTTTGATTGATCGCTCAGTGATTTTCTTTTAACGGTAGTCACTTATCGCACTTTTAAAAAATACAATTATCAGTATTTTCCTGCATTTCAAGATACTCAAGTTCCTGTTACTATATATATATATATATATATATATATATATATATATATATATATATATATATATATATATATATATGTATATATATATATATATATATATATATATATATATATATATATATATATATATATATATATGTATATGTATATAAATAGATATTTTTATATATATATTTCCGGAGAGAACATGACTCGTGAGTAATCTGTTGATCTTTCGGTTCTCAGCAACCCATCACAGTTGGGTAGAGACCAGACACAGAATTCTCTGCTTGAGTTAACATAGACAAAAATAAGTTTTCCATAAAAAAGGAAAAGTAGTTGGTTCCTCGTGGGATTGTTAAAATCCATCAAACGTACATAGTTTCTGGTGGGGAGAGAAACTCTTAAAGAAAACTGAGACGTTTCCGTTACAGATTTTATCCTCGAGAGAGAGAGAGAGAGAGAGAGAGAGAGAGAGAGAGAGAGAGAGAGAGAGAGAGAGAGCCTTATGATCTCGTACGTGGTAATTATTTCGAACTTTCATGATATGACCCTGAATGTTTGGTTGTGAAAATTATTAACAAAAATAATTTTTGGTAATAATAATCTCCTTTATTGTCGTTCAGTAGTGTTTTATATATATATAATATATATATATATATATATATATATATATATATATATATATATATATATATATATATACACACACACACACACATACAGTATATACACGCACACATACACACATATAAACTATATATATACGCACACACACACAAAATACATTAATCCTGTGATTTCATGACTGATGATATAACCTATGTTCACTCATAGTAATTTTCGCAAAAAAATTTGGCAACTCCTTATGTAACTACGTAAACAGATGTAGGCTACGTGTAATTCAGGGTGAGATCTTTTCACTCACAGTTACGTTATCATCTGTTTTCCGAAAAGAATACCATTATATTTTTCATAATTCCTTTATATGTTAGAAGAGTTTTCAAGTTGACGTTTACAAAAATTATCCTTAATTTTTTTTCCATTGACATAGCCTATTTTATCGTGAAGGTAAAATATCCATACATTTAATGTAATGTTACATGAATATTAAACTTCGATTATTAGTTATCCTTCTAAATAACTTTTCCCCCTTCTGTCTTCTGAGGATGAACTGGTATGTTAATGAGATCGTAAGTCATTTTCTGTTTACTTTAACAAATGCGTGATTTGTTTCGAAATTTCATAATTTATATACTGCTGATATTCGTATGAACAAGGGTTGCTGGTTTGCCTTCCTCCCCAACTTATATGTATATTTTGCTTGATTGCATGGCATCTGTATCGATATTTATGATTTTTGATATAATGCAGTTAAACAATCACTTGCCTTATACTCCGTGGGGACTATGTAGCCTTTGGTCTTAAGCCACGGGATGCGCCTTAACTTGCTAGCGTAGTGATTTGACAGTGCACTTATCCAAATGTTATTCTCACCTCACTATATATTATTTGTGTTGTATTTAGTTAGTTTGAATGTTTTTTTCTTTTGATACAATTAAATGTTTGTACTTTTTTCTTTTCTTTGAATGTTTTTCCTTTTTTTTTATGACAGAGTTTTCTGTCGAGGCTTTCCTGCCAAGTACCTTACCGGAATACTTTACTTGCATAGTGAGTGAAGTGTGTAATCAACTTTAATTTTTTACTTAATTAGGATTGCATCCGATGCATGAGTAATATTTAACTAACCATAAATAGCGGTCGATTTCATAATATGATTTATTTATTAATTATAATTTTTGGACTGTACAGTTTAGATTCTCTTTTTATCCCACACAGGCACATGATTTAGTAAACTGAACCAAGGTCGGGATAAAGTTGATAGTTTCCTATCTCTCTCTCTCTCTCTCTCTCTCTCTCTCTCTCTCTCTCTCTCTCTCTCTCTCTCACACACACACACAAAGGGTACTCATACATTCTCTCTCTCTGCTTCTCAGTCCTATCGGTTATTGAGTCCGAGTCCTGACGTCAACACCAGGCCTCCTTTTCATTTAAGCGCGTTACCATCACTTTCGGGCCTTGATTGTGCAAGGGATCTTGCTGGCATAATACCGGCTTAACCTATACCAACCAACCAACCTGTTTCTCAGCCATCGATATATATATTCTCTCTCTCTCTCTCTCTCTCTCTCTCTCTCTCTCTCTCTCTCTCTCTCTCTCTCTCTCTCTCTCTCTCTCATTAACTTATGTCTCAGCGCTTAACCTTCTGGCATATTGCTATGCCTGTGAAATGATTAAAAATCCTGGAAGTTCGTGAGGTTTCCCAGAAACCAGTCGGGGAGGCTGAAAAGAAAACAATACAGTTATTATTTACTATTTGTGCAATGCTGATATGTTTTTGTCCTCTTGATTAATTCTTCATATGGAATATTGCCGCGAATCGCTTCGGGAATCTAGAGGGAAATTAATGTATATATCCGAACAAACACACAAACATACATACACATACAAACGAACACACATAGAAAATGACTTAGATAAGACCAAAAAATGTTATTTCTTTTCCCAAGGTTCTCCCAGATATTAGTTGATGTCTCGATTCATCGTAACAAAAAGCAGCAGATCTGGCAGTACTCCCATTTCTCCCGAGGAGGAACGTAAGAGGCTACAAGTAATTAACCAGGGACCTGGAAACTGTCGGTGTTATTGCTTATATCAGATTTTCTTATAAGTAGGATGGTGACTCTCTTGTTAACCCATCTCTTAGGTGTTCGTAATCAATGCAATTCTGTGGCGAGAATATTCAGCCTATGGGAGAAACGTTCATGTTTCTGAATTTATTTCGCGGTATAGATAAGAGGTTATTCACAGTATTCAGGTCCCAGGTTTTTGCTGAATAGTAAAAAAAAAAAAGTTATTCATCAAATTATTTGCTTTTAAAAGTTACAATTATGATGAAAATATATATACTTTTTGGAAAAAAGTAAGATATAGCAAAAGAAATATGCTCCCCAGTTCAAAACTTTTTCAGAACTTTTACACAGAGTTTATTTCACACTCAGACATCTGTCTGTCTGGTCTGTTGATTCATGAGCACATTAAAGCTTGTGAATGAATATCTGTCAGGGCTTTGAAAAGATTCTTTTGGTAATCCACCCCAGAAGATTAACTTTTCGGGAAGAGCTGATGATTTTTGCCATAGATGCCACCCCTAATATTTATCACCGTCTACCAAAAGTTCATCATCTGGAGGAAATCGGACAAAATCTTTCCAACCAATTATCATCAAAATCTCTTCACCCATACCGAGATGCTATCTCGGAAGGCATGAACACTGAGAGACAAGTAGAAAGAAGTACTGTATATACTCATAGGGTTAGCATAGCGGAGGTATGGGGTCTCTCGGTGAACTGTGGTCTAAGTTTCGGTTCTGGTGTGTATCAGTGAAGGATTTGACAGTTTCTCGCCATTCAGTTGATGCGCAAGTTTTTCCATTTTAGTTGTTTCAACATTGAATGACGAATTTTATTTATTTTATATTAGGAAAATTAAATACCATGTTATTTATTTAAATAAAAAAATGAAATACGACTAATCCTGTCATAGATTCCATAAATAAATTGTACAATATCAATGGTAATAAAAAGAACAGCGGAAGTCAATGAAATTGGTTTGATTTTTGTTTTGGGTTGATGATTTTATAGATTTGACAGATAATGCACCAACCAAAACTGTCATACAAACAAAGAATAGTACAGGACAGTATATAATAATATTAAAAGTAATAATGATAATGATAGTCTAAGTTCATTTATTCTTTACTGGATCTCATGCTTAAACGCGAAACACGATTTAATGTGAATACAGGAAAGGAGATAAACCAGGTGACTTAGATTGTTTAATGTGAATATAGGAAAGGAGATAAACCAGGTACCAGTACTGAGATTGTTCCCTCTCGATCTCCAACTTCGTTGGTTCTTTGCACTTGAAGCATATCCCAGCTGAAGTCATTTTCTTTGACCTGAATAAAATTCTCCTCCAGGGCTGCTCGTTTCCCAGAGGAAGACGAGGCTTTGTTCTTAATATCCGGACATTTGATTAAGACGTTATCTTCTCCGTCCCTCAGGCTGTTCTTTTCTATAATTGTTTTTTCACATTTCATTATTGTCTGGCGAAGGAAGTAAGAAATGATTTCCGGAACTATCGACGCTTATAAATTTGTTATTTTGCATCAAATATGTTGAACACTTTCATGACGAGTAAAGTATATATTTGTTTATGACTCGAGATATTTGATAAATCGTTGTAACTAAACCCACTTGACCTTTTCATTCAGTAATATACGCAAATGTATGTATGTTCATGAGAGAGAGAGAGAGAGAGAGAGAGAGAGAGAGAGAGAGAGAGAGAGAGAGAGAGAGAGAGACTTATCCTCAAGTGTTACCATCTTCGGTTGTATCAACGTCTTAAGAGCATGTAAGCATTTTTCCCGATAAAACAAAATGAATTAGCCTTATTTATTGCATATCGTTTTCTTCATGTAGAGTTCCATATAGGCTCATCTCATTCCCTTAGATGATATTCATTTCACTATCTAAGAAGGGTTCATTATAGTAAAGTGAATAGATTCGTGTAGCTATTATTATTATTATTATTATTATTATTATTATTATTATTATTATTATTATTATTATTATTATTATTATTATTATTATTATATGGATACATTTTGTCGTAGGTCAAGAGAAGAAGGGTGTGGATGTAATTTGACGAAACTTAAGAATTTGGTACTTGCCTCCCAAATATTTCTTTAAAAGTTCTGATGACGCTAATCTTGTGACATGACGGCCAGACTGGATATTGCTGAAAACCTAAAAAGATTTTCTTCTCCAAAACAGCCAGTGGGAAATTTTCTGTATTCCATTACATCATCTTCGCATATTGGCCAATGAAAGTTGTCGATCTGATGTTAACCCTTATGCAAATGAAGCTATGGTGAATATTTTAATCAGGTTACGTTTTAAAATGTGTAAAATTGTTTATACCTCTGTGACTATTAATCCGGCTTCATTCAAATTTGGAATGATGCTAAGGCAAAGCAGATCATGTAGAAAAATTAAACTCATTTTTATATATCACTTGCCATGATAACGCTGTATGTATCATTTATAGATAAACACTGGTAAATGCACACCTGTGTTTTGGAGGACTGTAGCAATGGGAACTCTGTGGTGCCACGTCTGTTTAATGAATATACTGTTATATGAACATTACTGTATATTTTGCATGTAGCATGTGTATTTAGGTGCAGATGAAATTTATTAATATCGTGTCAGCCCTCATGCAAATTAGGATTTGGTGTCCATGTTGAAACTAATGTATGCCTCGAATTCCAGGATCACTGGTTCACCATTTGTTATTAATATAATTCATGTATTTAGGTATTATTATTAACCTTAACATACCTATGTTGAATGCATTAATATGATGACTAGTACAGTATGTTCACTAATAATAAAGTTGCTAATATTTCATATTTATAAAAAGATGGTCTTGATCATTTTGGCCTTATTCGTCCTTTTTTCGTCTGTGACATTCAAGACACTGTTTTTATTGGTGTCATTAGCATATTATTTAGCACAGCACCACATAATTAGACTCAGTTCTCAGATAAAAAAAAAAAAAAAGCAGAACTGAAAATTTAGATCAGATCGATTTTTTTTTTTTTTTTTTTTTTTTTTACTAATGATGGTCTGCCAGATGTTTCTTGATTTGACATGGGGGGGAATTGATAGAATTTAGACTTGGGCAGAATGTAGATTTTCGAAATTATTTATGTATTTCTCATGACCTCATTGTTGATATGTGTTAGATTACTTTTGATGTCTTTTCCTCATCTCATTTACAGTTTACTCATGCACTCGTTTCAATAGTTCATAATAATTCATCCGTGTTTACGGTATATTCGAGAATCGACAGTATCCATTTCTACAGGGTTGCGTTTTACATTTGGAAGGATTAATGGCAGGGCATAATTAAAAGATAGACTCTTCTGGGCCATTCCAGCTTTGTTAATTGCTTTCGTAATGCAAAGTCAAATTGGCCATCACAGAATGGCCATTTTACCCCAAAGATTTCGTTTCGCTTGTTTCCTTTGGTAGGAGAGAGAGAGAGAGAGAGAGAGAGAGAGAGAGAGAGAGAGAGAGAGAGAGAGAGAGAGAGAGAGAGAGAGAGAGTTATTGTGATCAATAATGCTTAATTATTCTCAGGAGAAAAAGAAACAGAAACCCCCCGGATTCGAATCCTAGGAGGTTTGTAGAGATTAAGGTACGTATTGTAAAGCATAAATTTATGAATGTTCAACATCAAAATATCATATATATATATATATATATATATATATATATATATATATATATATATATATATATATATATATATATATATATATATATATATTACAGAGAGAGAGAGAGAGAGAGAGAGAGAGAGATTTGAAAACTTTGGTGCAATCAACCCTTCCCAGAAAACAGATAGATAATAAAATAGTAATGGCAACACTAACAGTGCATTATATCGAAACTAATTCCCTTACATCAGTTAATGGTTTAGACGCGGAGGCTTAAATCTATTTTCCCTACCTAAAGCCTCATCGATGATCTTTATTTTTTATATTCAGTCTTTATCCCTTTTCGATATATTGATTTTCGAGTGAGCTTCCTGTTATTGTCTTCGTCGCTCGTCCTGTGGGATACTTGGGTTTTGCTCCTAATAATGTATCGGAATTTTCTTTTCAGAGAAAGGAAGGGAAAAATTGTTGACTTAATATTGATTGGCGTTTCTTTGAGGGCTCTCTCTCTCTCTCTCTCTCTCTCTCTCTCTCTCTCTCTCTCTCTCTCTCTCTCTCTCTCTCTCTACACACACACACACACGGGTATTAAAATGTAGATCAAGAAAATATATATATATATATATATATATATATATATATATATATATATATATATATATATATATATATATATATATATCAAGGTGTAGAGGAAAAAACCCGTTTTTTTGTTAACGGGAGAGGTAGGATGATTTCGGTGCGTCTCGTAGGTGGTCGCTGTTAGGCTGGATTAGGTCGTGGGCTAAACAACCGTCTTGCAGAAGTCTGTTTAGAAATGGAATGGTAGCTCTCTCTGGAACCATGCTTCGTAGCTAGGAAAGACGTATAGATGCACACACATGCACGCACACACACATACATATATATACATATATATGTATGTATATATTATAAAACGTGAGTGCGTGTGTGCGTGCTCGCTGGGCTGTAAATAGTAATGAATGTGAATAGACATGATGCAATATTTCAGTCAGAGAAAAGTGTACCTTTGATGTATGTAAATGCATATGTTGGCAAAATGCAGGTTCAATCAAGCATTCCCAGTTGCAACAGAACAAGCAAACAAAACGGAATTCGAAAGAGAAGTGAAATAGAGGTAGAAATTGCAAAGTCAAACAGAGAGCAAACGGAAACAGGGAGAGTGTCCTACCACCTTCCCGTGTAATCTCAGGAAATGGAAACGACAGAAATCCGTTTCCCCCTTTCCACCCCACCCCCCTACCCCACCTCCTCCCATATCGTTTTTTCCAACTTGTTGCCAAACGCTGGAACAGTACTGAAAGATATTTCCAGGGCACACTTTACCTTTTTTTCTCTTTCTGACATGGTCGTCTTTCTAGATATTTAAACTGAATAGCACCTGCTTTCATGACTGACCTGGAAGCTGTAATAAATTGTTTGAGATTGGTAATCGTTTTGAAAATATAACTTGTCCAGTTTTGTATTCATTTCATTTGTTTAATTGTTCTTAAATTTGATTTGTGATAATATTAATTTTTTTTCCAGAGATTAGGACTCGTTTCTTAAAAGACATCACAATATTTACCCTTGGTATTCCTGACACTAATACTGATGCTGAAGAATTATATGAATGAACAAGGAAACGTTGAATATTAAACATCCTTAGTCACTCCCCCAGGATTTTGCATTTCATGGTTGCAAATGCCTTAAATTTATTCATTTTCTTGGAAGGGAACGTAACCCTAAAGATTTCGAAATCCGTGGACTATAAGATTTCTGTACGAGGTACAAGTAAATCAATGGTAATTTCGACCAGTTGGAATTCATTACAAAGGACGGTATTGAGATGGGGTTCGTGCCATTGAGAATACAAATCTAGCATTAATTGCGACGCAAGAAAACATGAAGTGATCGCTCAAATTAAATCAGTCAAGCATCCAGCGGTAGAGATTCATCTAAGGAATTTTACCTTTAAAGTAACATTATCCCTTTCGTTTTATTCATTTGGACAAAATGTAATAACTTGGTAAGACTGTGGTAATATTTATTGCAACTCCCATAACTACTAACTACGAAACGTAAGGGAAAGGTGAAAATTTACGAGTTATTACTGATATCCTAAACCGATATTTCTTTTTCCCATTAGGGAAATACACATACATACATACATACAGAGAGAGAGAGAGAGAGAGAGAGAGAGAGAGAGAGAGAGAGAGAGAGAGAGAGAGAGAGAGAGAGAGAGAGAGCGATTTGTTTATATGAATTCACTCAGTCGTATTACTTTGGTCAGATATGATAACATTTAATGTGTATATAATAAAAATCAAGAAAACAAGAAAGTTTTTATAAGTGAATACACAGACGTGTATACACATACAAACATATGCAGTATATACATATATATATATATATATATATATATATATATATATATATATATATATATATATATATATATATATATATATATATATTATGTGTGTGTGCGTATACAGTATATTTTTATAGAATTTCTTATTAATCCACAGAAGACTGGGGCCGTCCGTGTTTATTCTTTTGATCAAAATATTTGGGGAAATATTGGATGACCTTTTTTCGCTCTACAATTTCTCGGTATAGGTAGATTTTTTTTTACTTATAGATAATTTTGTTTACTCTTCATTTCTGACCTGCACCTACACAAACATTACAAATATATCTGAATTTGGTTAATAAAATACAAGTGGATGAATAACTTTTATGAAAGAATTTACTTTGAAGGCTCCATCTTCACACACATTAATATTTATATATATATATATATATATATATATATATATATATATATATATGTATATATGTACACATACACATATATTCATACATACTACATAATCGTAAAATGCCAGTGCACAAGTGGCCTCTCCTACATTAAGACAATATTTTTCCGTTCTCCTATACTTTTTTACCCTCAGAGCTGAAGTCCTGGAAGAAAAGACAAAAAATGCTGTTATTTTTCATTTATTTATTAACTTTTATTGCAAACACTTTTTTTCAGCTATTCTCAAGAACTTCCTGAGAGAGGATATATATATTATATATATATATATATATATATATATATATATATATATATATATATATATATATATATATATATATATATATATATATATATATATATATATATATATATATATACATATATATATATATAATATATATATATATATATATACATATATATATATATATATATATATATATATATATATATATATATATATATATATATATGTTTATATATTATACATTGCATCCTAAATTTCGGTTTTGCCAACTTCATTCATAATTCAGCTGTTTCAGAGAGAGAGAGAGAGAGAGAGAGAGAGAGAGAGAGAGAGAGAGAATGATTTATTAAATGTAATATAACTAATGCTGTAATGAAAATGAAAGTAATTGGAGGCCATTTTGCTACTGAAAAGTTAATTAAAGAAACAACATTCATTCAAGGATTACACTTATTTAGGACCGCTTCGTGCTGCGGGTTAGTAATTACTATAAGAGCACTGTAATCTCTCTCTCTCTCTCTCTCTCTCTCTCTCTCTTTCTTTCTCTCTTCTATATCTTTCTCTCTAAATATATATATATATATATATATATATATATATATATATATATATATATATATATATATATATATATATCAAAATGTAACTAATGTATAAATAACAATATATTCACAAATCAATTAGCCATTCAGATATAATTGAAGAAAATGATCCATATCGTGTATCGTCCTTTGATACGATGATAATGACAGTTTGATGAACTTAACCGTTTTACTAGTTTATGCTTAGTATCTAAATACATTTGAAGTTCAGTCTTTACCAAAGTAATTTGGAATAAAGTCACTGTAACGAATAGTGCCACGGAGTATATCTGAGTTCAGGAGTGATATTTAGGATTTAGGTTTTGAAGAGACGGAATTCTTGCATTTTTTTGTACAGTAGATAAATATCACGTGTGTAAAGAGGACCTTTTAATAATAACAATTATGATATTATGTGATGGACCGAAATGATACGGAATATCACTGTTGCAAATGAAGTATTTCGGTAACGCTATAATTCCGAGCATTAAATTATTATGGGATTACTCTCACGCACTCACAGAGAGAGGTGACTTTTTTCACATTTTACACAACGAATGAGGAAAAAACCCTATTTATTCAGTTGTAGTGCATATAAATGATACGGCTGCATTTGACTAGTATGCCAACCCAAAACTACAAGGGTCCCCCTCACTTATATGAGGAAGATGTTTGCATACATCCTTGTTGAGTTCCTTTTAGAGATAATATTCTGTTTTAGGAGTTTTGTGATATGTGTGTATGTATATATATATATATATATATATATATATATATATATATATATATATATATATATATATATATATATATATATATATATATATATATATATATATATATATATATATATATATATATATATATATATTATTATATTCGAACCCACACGCGCACACACTGGTGGGACAGCCGCATCACTATATTCATCAGATGAGGACAAGGAATCTCAAGTTGATAACATACATTTTATTCCCAACGTTTCGGTATACCGTATATCATCATTACGGGGATCTACAATAGAAAATGGTCACCAGTAACTCTTTAAGTTTTACGATAAAGGGCAAAAGGTAAAAGTCATTAAAAAAATTCCCAAAATCATGATGTTAAAAAGCACACTCGCACAACACTTAAATTCAACTACAGTAAATAAATGACACTAAAAAGTAAAAAGTTCCTAGAACGTAAAAGTTCCTAACCCGTAGTGAATAGAATTACAAAGACAAAGATCTGAGGGCGGACAGAAAAAGTGTGGACGGGCAGACAAAGCCATCTCAATAGTTTTCTTTTACAGAAAACTAAAAATGGGGTTGGGTGTCAGGTAAGAAACAAAGATACAGAGGTAGCTTGCCAATCGAGGGAAAGGATCAATTGTTTGATTTTGAGACGTAAGATTTAGCACTTCATGCTGTTTGCTCGTTGTACCAGTAATATTCAAATTTTTGTAGTTGATGCTTGTTTTACATTTCTTGGAATGTATTCTTATATTAGGGTATTTGGGCCTCGACAGTTGGCAGCCTGTTTTGTGGCTTACCCCACGGTGGGAGTCGGATCTCACTCTGAGCAGTCGTCGGTAGTTCCTAGATATTTACTGAGGTTGCACCTGGGACAATTTCACTCCTACACAACCCCGAACGACATCAGAGGTGGTAGTCGATCCTTCCATCTAAAGAGAGAGCCTATGATATTGGGATTTTTGGGGATTACTTTTAAATCTATGGCACCAATGCGTTTATGGATTATTTTCGTAAATTACTAACGAAAACTGTCATCGGATAAGAATGGAAAGGTAACATAAACTGTCATTTTATGAACGGTATAGTATTTCGTTATGTTAGTAAAATATTTGTTTAGAAGTTTCCTTAAAATGATGTCAAAGGGGGAACCTGGAAAGCAGTTGTTATAAAAGAACTTATGTAGGAAAGTTATTTCCTTGTGAAAAAGAGACCAATTAGATGTCCAGGATTATAATAAGGTATAGATGGAGTTGACTTTAAAATTAAAAAATCAAAAACTATAAAAATTGGAAGCTAGATCTGTAAAGGTCTCTTCCTGAAAATAGCAGTACTGACTCCAGTATCTGTTTTTAACACTAATATATCTAAAAAGAACAAAATTCACAACGTTTGCAGGAACCAGCCACTGATAACACGCATACAAATACATACAAGTACACATACACATACACAATATATACATATATATATATATATATATATATATATATATATATATATATATATATATATATATATATATACATACATATATATATTTATATATTGTGTATGTGTAATTGTACGTGGTTCGTGCAAACGTTAGTTAATAACCTTAAACAACAAGGCGTATGCTCTTTTACCTTAAAATTAGCCGTTGTTATGGGATCTTAACCATTCCAGGGGCATACTTCTGAAGCTTGATCATTTTACCTCTTAGTAAAGTGAACTTAGTATCGCAGCATTATACACTTATTCTCCCCGCAATTGCCCATCAAAAGTACTGTGCACAAGAAAGTAAGAAGGGATCCTGTGATATCAGAAATGGATCGTCCGTAATTTTTTTTAATGAAAAGAATTATTTTTTTTAGCATATGATATAAGTGGGAATGATATAACTCATTCAGAAATAGAATGAAAAAGAGGAAAAATAGCGCTGCGCTCGATAACCAGCGAAGCTTTGCCCGGAATAATATATGAATAAAAAGCAGGAACTTTCCAAACTTTGGCTTCGAAAAAAATATATATAAAAAATAACAACAAAAAAAGAAAACGCTGAAAAAAACCTAGTCCCAGGTGGTCGAGACCGTTTTCATAATTAATAATAACCAACTTCCTTCATCGGGCGCGAGTGTTTTACTTCCCAACGATTTTTCTAGTCTTCCGTATCATGGCTATTTACATGGAACACCTTTAGGAAAAATGAGAAATTCAGTTCACCTTATGTATATTTATAACACATCGTATATGTATATATAATATATATATATATATATATATATATATATATATATATATATATATATATATATATATATATATATTATCATTACCGTATACAAGCTTTTTATCCCCAAAAAAAGGGCCTCAAAAAAAGGGCCCCAGGACTAAGATTAAAACTCAGCGGTCACTTCCACAGACATTATATTACTTCAAATTACTGAACACCCCCACACGTAATACGCCATTCATCTCTGTCTTAATCTCAGTCTTGCGCTCCCTGGATATTTATTCCTTTTCCAAAGACTATTATTATCATTGTTGCACATTAGGGTGCAATCCCAGTTGGAAAAGTAGAATTCTACAAGACCACGGTCCCCAAAAATGGAGGGCAGCCCGGTGCATAAATGAAAATTGAGAAGTAAAGAGTACACCGTGAAAGAGAAGAATTATTCAAAAGAGAAATAAATAAATTAGGAAGTCATATTTACGTCAGCTTGGCCAACAAAGAAGCATTTCCTAAGTTTGACTTTCTGAAATTCCAACGATTCACTGACAGAAATAGGAGGTTCGCAGTACAATTTGGTCACGACAGGAATAGAACTTCTAAAATGCCGTGTGGTATTGAACCTGACAGAAATTATAAGGCAAGATTTGGAATTGGCTGTATATCTAGTTCTAGTTGGTGGATGGACAAGTGAGGTCTGAAGAGACCTGAATGCGAAGAATAATCAGATCGTATAGGATGCACAATTAGCTATTTAAACGAATTTGTCAGACTGATATGAAGATCATGGTTGAGAAAGTTCATAAAACTCAAGTTTTTGTCTAACAATATATGATACGAGGTTGCAATATAAGACCAAACAAGAAAACAATAATCAGCTTATTGGGGAACAAATTAATTAAAATATTTCCTGAGATTAGGCAGGTCTTCAAAAATCTTGAAGACTTTCTCCTTATACTAATATTTTGCGCTACTGGAGGAGAGGTCGACAGTTGTTTCTCAAAACTGAATTTTCAATCACCAATGGCACCTAGAATTTTAAATGATCTGCACATAGAAGCACAGTCAATGAAAATTTCTGGGTAGAGGATATCTTGTGCCCTAGACCTGCTTGCAATCATGCTTTAAATGTTGTTGAGATTTAATTTCATCTCCCATAGTCGACATAATATGCTAATTTTAGGTAGATGTCATTTAAAAGAACCAGCAGCCAAAGAATTGTCGTCATAAGCAATAAACTTACTTTCAAAACTGAACTATGTATCTTGCTTATAAGATATAAAAAAGTGGTGGACCGAAGACACTACCATATGGAACACGAGGGATTCCGTTTCTTCAACTGCCCTTTGCAATAAATTAGTTGGAATTTCAATAATGATACTAAGAAAAGGTCCACCAACTCTCATCCTTGCAATTTTCAAAGCAATGACCTTATGATTAACAGCGTTAAGACGAATCATACAAACTTCATGACCAGAGTCTGGGGATTTCAACAACTCTGGAATTTAGAAGAAAAGCATCACACGCACCCAGCCCCTTGCCTAGACCATAAAAAGCACAGTTAAAAAGTAGGGAACCGAGGATTACTTACAGTGTAGGCATTCATCCTCACTATCATACGTAATAATGATTCAATCTCTATATTACCATTCACAATGCTCCCATAACTCGTAGTTGCCTTTATCAGTATTGCCTTTATAGTGAGTAAAAATGATTCCTCTCGCCCAAAACAGTTTAAAATTATTCCTATCACCGGTTACTTGAGATAATTTCTCAAGTCTTGGCATACTTTATGAACACTGTCAGCCCCTCAGTCCCGCAATCACCACATCTGCATCACCCCTCTTGTAATCCCAGCAACTCATGGTGCCTTCCCGTTCTTTAACCTATGATTATTCTACTTACTGCATACACAGTTACCATCATGGGCACTCTTAACCTTTTGCTAGCCTCTTCCACTCCGTCTTCTCTTTTCAACATATCTTCAAAATACCCACTCCAGTGCCCAGAACCTTATTCATTTGAGACAGCTTCTCTCCACTCGCATCTGAGATCTGTTTTTAAGGAAACTTCCGTTCTTCATTGACTCGTATAATTTTTTTCTCCCTAAAATTCTTGCTTACCTTCTCCCCTCAATTTTTATTACTTGTCTTCTTTGCATTTTCACTGTCTTCTTTACTAACCTATCCACCCTTTTCTATGCATTTACATGTTCTTTTCTATAAGGATATTATACCTCATATAATTTCATATTTGCTTCTCTAAGAGATTCACTTCATCATCCCACTGCTCTTTGTTGAATATCAGAAAAAAAGATAACGATAAAATTTAAACCTGTCAGTGAAGTGAATATCAGAAAAAGATAATGATAAAAATTAAACCTCTTCGTGAAGAGGGTAAGTCACCAAATGGGTGGTGACATTGGGTTTGCAACCCCAAAGCAAACACCAGTGTTGTTAAAGCAAGGAATGAAATAGCAGGTCGTGAAGTTTTTGTACTAGGATGTCGTGTCGAAGAGAGGAAAATGTATGATTCTTGATTTCTGTATGGAAAGTCAGGTGTTTTGGTATTTTATGAGACACAGGCAGTTCGCGCACGAATAGGAATAACGATGAAAGATAGTGTCCTTGACTAACTGGAAGGTTTAGAGTCGGGGATAGGGTAGGAAGGCTTATTTTGAAAGAAAGACTCCTAGAGTAGGTGAAAGAGGATATAAGTCTTGGATTGAAAAAGTTAAAAGTACACCTTAGTTTAACCAGACCACTGAGCTGGTTAACAGCTCTCCTAGGGCTGGCCTGAAGGATTAAACTTATTTTACGTGGCTAAGAACCAGTTGGTTACCTAGCAACGGGACCTAGAGCTTATTGTGGAATCCGAACCACGTTATACCGAGAAATTAATTTCCATCACCAGAAATAAATTTCATTAATTCTTCACTGGCCGGCCGGAGACTCGAACTCTGGCCTAGCAGAGTGCTAGCCGAGAACTCTACCGACTCGAGTCTTGGATTGAAGGTCATATGAGTGAGACTGAAGTTGATGAAAGAAAATTTGCATTAGTGAATATATATAGCTCAGGAATAGACAAGAATGAAAGTGAGTGTGAACCTGTGCCTGGCTGCGAGAGGAGAGTATGAAAGGCTACATGTGCTAGTTTATTCAAATGCAAGGGTGGGTGACAGAGAAGGGATGGCAGTGTTATTGTGTTTGACATTCCTAGAGTAAGGGAGAATAGAGAGAGATTTTGTGGAAATATAACTTACACACGTAACTAAAAGATATTTTAGACTTCCTATGTTTTAGCTGAGCTTATGTGGCCCTAAGAGCCTATGTAACTTTGTTGTTATTTTAGAATTTTATCAGCAGCTATTTATTCGTGCATATAAGTATAACTTTGTATTCATACAGATAAAGCTTTGAATTTGAATTTTAATGAAAGTTGTTTATTTGTTGGTAATACTTGGTTCCCATCGGAGAATCATAAGCATTCCTTGGAATGAAATACGGCGAGGAAAAGAATATGCAAGGTAAGGGACATTATCGTGAGGATGAGGATACAAGAGAAGTTTTATCGTTGCAAAGGGGAAATGAAGAGTGGATGGATATACGGTACAGTATATTTAAACTTTATTTGGTACAGGTCAAAATCAAGATCCATAAGTTTGAGATGAAGGGGTTTAAGCGAGTCTATTATATAATATATATGATCACGGCAAATAGGCTTGAAAAGGAGGCAGTCAAAATACCGTGTAAATACAAAATGGATGATATATGGTCTGGTGTTGAAGAGTCAAATTGAAGGAGAGTATGAGATGTATGTTTTCAAGATGTGGTCATGGGGTTAGAGGAGTGTGTTTGGTGTTTAGGAAGGTAAGGAGAGGGAATATATATAAAGTGTTTGTGTGTATGTAGGTAGGTAGGTACATATATGTGTATTTAAGTACTTTTTTAAACATTAAACCACTTCCCATAACTGGCAGTGGCTTAGGGAAAAACTACATCAGTCAGGCCCAAATACATGTTTTAACTGGTGAAGTGTTGCTGAAACCTTGTTCTGAAAAGTTCCCCAAACAATTTTATATACCTGCACAGAAGTCTCAGCGTCAGTGTGCCCACCCCCTTATCCACCCCACATTATTCTCCCCTGTCTTGTATTCACTCTCTTTGTTGCAACATATTACCTCCTTTCCCATGTATATTAAGTGTCATCCTTGTATCCCTTTGTGATCCTGTTTCTCTATTAACACTTCCAAATAAGGTAATATTTTTTCATTAACCTATCGTCTTTCATTCATTCCTCACGATGATCCAACCGTTCAACTTCTCTAACTTTGTTGCATGAGGCGAGTTGCTCAAGAATCTCTTCATACGTTCCATAAACACGCCCAGTCATTTCCCAATATTTTGCAGTCCCGTGCTGTTTCGCGATTCGCCTATTCTTTGATTCTCCTAGTATCCCAACTTACCATCATCTGTTATGTTTATTCCTAAATACCTCCAAGAACTAATTACTTTCATTCATCTGCCATATATAAAAACATTCATTTTCAAACTCATTTAGTAATTTTGAACTTTATATTCATTACCTCCGGTTAATAATCTGTCATTTGCAAACATCAACTATTCCACACCAAAGACAGTCATTCTGGTATCCCGCTACTGTGCGCCCACAATTGGTGTCCTGTCTCTAAGTTCATGTAACATCCCATTCATAGAGATACTGAATGGTTATGGAGGCATAACGTACACCTGTCTCAGACCATTGCATGCAACAAGTCAGTCATTGTTCCCTTTACATATTCCAACCAACGCATGTGCATACGAAAAGTGAAATTGTACATTAAGTCGATTTGTATTACTATATAGACTTGAATCGTGGAATGACTTCAAAAATCTTGTCAAATTGAGAATAAAGCTTTAGAAAAATAGTAGGTGTAAGATGGCAATACAGAGTGAAAAACTATTCCATAATGGATAATTCTTAGGTTCCGTATGTAGATAAGATAATGACGAAGGGAAATGTAGAAGGATTGGATATAATAATAATAATAATAATAATAATAATAATAATAATAATAATAATAATAATAATAATAATAATAATAATCATCTTTATTGCAGCTCAGGGCCATATACATGGATTATACAAATATAATACAATACAATACAATACACACAATCTAGATACATAAGATAACATGATAAAAATAATAATCGGCAGTATCCACACAGTTGCTGAAAAAGTAGAAAAAATAGAATTCATAATAATGGTAATGACCGTAATTATATGGAGAAAAATAGTAAAAAGAATATAAAAAATTATAACAATTAATACAAATTGCAAACGATTAATTTCCAGCTAGGGACCTTAGGTGGTTACATAAGTTCAGGCCCAGAAGGATAAATATGAGAACTGAACCAACCCGGGAAGAATAGTACGTGAGAGTGTCAGCTGAGCTCTCTAGGAAGACAAAGACGTAAGTGAATAAAAACCATGAAGTGAGAGTATAGCTCTCATTAACATATGTTCTATTACATATATCCTCACCACGCCTTCACATTGCTGCTGTCATTATATATATATATATATATATATATATATATATATATATATATATATATATATATATATATATATGTGTGTGTGTGTGTGTGTGTGTGTAACTGAATCACGAATATATAGAACGTGATGTATATATAAATAAAGACAAAATCCACGAAGGAAAGAGAAACAATGGAGTGCTGCAAGGCCTTTCGACTTATAGTCCTTAAAAGACTATAAGTCGAAAGGCCTTGCAGCACTCCATTGTGTCTCTTTCCTTCGTGAATTTTGTCTTTGTATATGTATTTATTTGTGTGTGAGTCTCTCGGGCGCTCTTGCATGCTTGCCTGCTTGCTTGCATAAAGACACATCATCACTCACAGTCAGAGTTATCTCTCCTTATCTTTATAATGCCAGTAGTCAGAATACCGTAACCATTTTCTTCTCTCTCATCTGTTCTCCGCGATCTCCAGAACCATCAGCATCCAATTTTCGCTTTCCGCCGCGAGGGTTTTTTTTTTTTTTTCCTTTTACCTAACACTGGATTTTGCCCTTCTCATTCACTCGCCTTCCGGCGTGCCATTAACTTTCCTGGTAACCTCCAGTGCCAGCATCGACACCTTCCCCTCATACTGTCATCCAGCTTAATGCTGCCGTAAATGGCAGGTGAACCGTTTGCTTTTACAAGTGATATTCCTAACCAGATGCCAAGGCTGTTTGTGTGCCTGATTTTCTTATATTATAATTAGACTTGAGCTTTGTTTCTATTTTATCTCGCCAATGTATTATACTGTAAATATATATATATATATATATATATATATATATATATATATATATATATGTATGTATATATATATATATATATATATATATATATATATATATATATATATATATATATATATATATATATATATATATATATATATATATATATATATATATATATATATATATATATATATGTGTGTATGTGTGTGTGTGTGTGTGTGTGTGTGTGTGTGTGTGTGCACGCGCGTTCGTTTGTGTGACTAAGTGTACTGCAATGGTCAGGTGAAAATGATAAAAGTTATCAGTACCAGTGTTTTCATAGATTAAGTATACTTTGCTTTGCATGTCTACAAATGTTCATAATATTTCCCATCCCGACCGTAGTGCATCTTACTCTAGATAGCTGCATTTGTTCCTAGCGATATTTCTCCTTGAACTGTCTTTGCAAAGCTAGTTTTCATTCAAGGACAATGCTTAAAGTATTAATTTAAAGGTGAATTGTTGTTATCTGTCATGTTATGCAAGAGAGTAAAGAACAAAAATAAAAGGTGAAATTAATTGTTGAAGCTAACATGTAACTCATAATTCTATACAAGAGAATAAAGATACTTTGTAAAAGTACAGTATTTGATTATTAAAATCATATATTTATTACCTACTAACAGTTGCATATTAATACGTTAGAAAAAATATGCCAAATATTTTTCAGTGGTTAAAAATAGAGAACTAATTTAAATATTTCTTTGGTCGGTCTGTGTTATTCAAGTTCAATTTGGTGGAATTTCAAAGATGCATAGTTATAATGTACCGTAATATGGTAATAAATGAAAAAATGCCAAAATGATTACCAGAATTTATCCTTACCCAAAATTTTCTGTAGTCTACGTGTAAAAACATTTTTCGAAAATTAAGAATCACCATTTTGGATATTTTATCACCATTTGCAGATTCCCTATATTATCTATCCAGAGATTTATAGTTGATATTACATGTCAATCATTTCTCAAAAGGAATATTAACGTCATTTTTTATGGCATGACCACAGTATATTCACAATTAATTAGTCTTATTTTACTGGTAAAGGATCGTTTACATCTTTCCATATATTTTACCTTTATTTATTAATAGATCAGTAAGTACCGAACTTGAACAAGTTATCTATGGAATACACATAAAGCACTCGGCATATGAAAATGTTGCAACTACAAAATTATATAAAATTTGGCCGTCATTTTTGATGAAATGGCTGCACCGGTGTTTATTTATAATCCATATCTCCTTCAAAATTGGTGATTTACGTAAAATTATATTGAATTTTATTGAACGTAGTTTTCCTGAGCTGCATACAAGTAACCCACCCTAATGCAGAAGACCACAAAAATAGTATCGAAGTACAACACTCATGACCTGTGCAGGAAGATTGTTGGTATTAATTATGGGAGCTGTGTTTGGCACCTGGGGCCCCTGGAGTTTTTTTTTTTTTTTTTTTTTGGCGTAGGCGTTTTATATATGTTTTCGTGTTTTCCAAGGAAAAGTTTGGAAAGTTTCTGATTTTCCATTCCTATGTCATTTGCGGTAAAGCCTCGCTGGTTTTAAAGTACATCGTTACGTTTCTCCCATTGTCAATTTTTTGGGGGTTGGTGGATTTTATCGCTTATTTAATGTATAAGGAAGACAGCATGCGAAACATTTTGTCGTTCTGTCTACTACCAAATTGAAGAATGATTTAATTGTTATGCAATTATGTATCATCAATTTCTCTCTCATTACGATGACGTCATCATTTTTTGTGGGTTAGTTCCTGTGATATCAAGGACGCAATAGAAATATTTAGGAGATAAGCGGTAATTATGATGTTCAAGGTTTCATGTGATATAGCTTCGCAGGATAATTACTGTTAGACGAATTGTTGGCCGAATATTACCGAGGCAAGCACTATTTAACAAGGTCGAGGTTTTTTAGGGAAAACAGTAGTCGTCACGGAGGTAATGAATGGATATATATCCATTTTAGCTAGAGTAACAAAAAAAACTTCATTTATAATCTTAATAAACTACAACATAAGTTTGCTCACTTCCATAAAATTCCAAATGCAAAACCTCCTACCATTCCATGATAAAATATGTAAAGTTCCCACTATTCCACGAATTCAAAAATATAAAATTCCCACCGTGTCAAGCAATCTAATATTTGCCCTTTTTCGTATACTTTCAGGATCTGAAAAGAAATCATTCCATATTGTGATATCATATTCAGCGTGTATGATATTTGGAAAGATAGACAAGTAGCTTCGTATCTTATGATTATGATCTCATCAGTTTCAACAGCTCATATAATTAGATTTTTATTTTCGTTCCTGTTTCTGATTTTTGTGTCTTTGAGAAAATATTACAAAAAATTGCGTATCTTACATCTTCCTGTAGGTATTACATTTCTATAATTTTGATCCCTTGGTAATATGGTGCTGATTATATCACAATATGGAATTATTTCTTTTCAGATCCTGAAAGTATACGAAAAAGTGTAAATATTAGATTGTTTGACACTGTGGGAATTTTATATTTTTGAATTCATGAAATAGTGAGAACTTTACATATTTTACGTCACGGAATGGTAGGAGACTTTACATTTGGAATTTTATGGAAGTGAGCAAACTTACGTTATAGTTTATTAAGATTAAAAAGAAAGTTTTTTTTGTTACTCTAGCTAAAATGATGTTAATCTAAATGCAAACTAGACTTGAAATTACATCACATAGAACAGGTTATCAGTAAGAGTAAGCAAGACAGGAAGAACTAGGTGTGGAAATTCTTCGTTAGTTTTAGAGTTATTATTTCTGTAACATTTGAATTTCGGAGCATATTTGCATAGTATGGAACAGAGATTAGTATGCAAAGACTGTGAAAATAATTATAAAATTTGCGAGAACAGGGCACATCGATGACTGATGTCGGAAAACCTTGAGATAATAAGCTAGATAGAAAAGGTGCCTTTTCCTCAAATACGAAATGATTTTTTTTTTTTTTTTTTTTTGTCAAATATTAAGAAAAATGGTCAAAATTTGATTCTTATTTTTGTATGGCTACGTCTCTAACAAGTCATCATATTAACCTCATTTCTATTGCGCTAAACAGTACAAATTGCCAGGCTGTTTGAATTTTTGTTTTCAAGCTGTAAGCGTTCATCGCATGCTTTAAAGTTTTAATTAAACAGGAATCAAATATTATATTGTCATTCGTCCGATTTCATTTTGATAGATGTCAAATTTTATATTTTCTACCTTTTATATAAACATTAACTCAGGATATTTTTCGGCACTGCTCTGTTTCAGTTCGGTATAAAAAGAATGAGCATGCATTGCTTTTTCATTTGTCTTGCACGCGCAGTTCTTACAACATCGCGCCTTGTAACTCCGTCCACCCCACTCAATGCCTCATGGAATATTCAACCCCGTCAATTTCCGACGCAGAGCATCGCGAGAGCATTTCAAATGTTAACACTTTGAAAGGCGTGTCGTGAGATCAAGGCCTTGTACCTTTGCATAGGTAGAGGCAGAATGCTGGATAGTCATGGCCTGTACATATTGGATGACCTTCTCTGAGATATTGCCCTGTGCAAGGATGTGCAAATCCGGGATTGCGCCAGGGAATGATTCGTCATGTAACCTGGTCTCTGCTTCTCTCTCTCTGCATTTCAAGGGTGAGAAATGTGGACGTACACAGAAATGGGGGAAAGGTTTGGGTGTATGCACGGGAGAATGAGTGTTTTCAGACGATTCCGTCAGGTGGAAAGTATGGAGGAAGATAAATTAGCGAAAAGGGTGTATAATCCAGAAGTATTTCGGAAGGGAGGGGAAGACCTGAAATGCTGGATGGATGAAGCAAAAGAGGTATTGGAAAGGAAGGTCTATTATATCCAAGAAGTTCGAGAACGAGTGTAAGATGCGAGAGGTGCAGTGTATATAGAGGTGTTCGATGTGCTACTAATGAACCGTTTTTTTATTGCGTATGAAAAGGATAATAGTATCAAAATTTTCTTCACAGGGGATTATCCACGCTTTAGCTGTTGAACTGAGGTATATTATGTAGCGATGACTACTGTTTTGGTTTTGTTTGGAGCCTTTTGTCAAGTTCAGTGTTACATATTTTTCTAAAATTTTTGTCCCTGCTCTGACCGAATTATGGAATGATTTTACTAGTCCGCTAGTCAAATCGACAGAGCCGCCGAAGCTCAAACTCGATGTAGAATAATGAGTTGGTTATTTATTTGTTTACTTATTTGTTTATTTTGATTTGTTGTTGGTCGTGTTTTATTTCTTACATCTGTCTTTTTTTTCTTTTGTGTGTATTTAGTATATTTTGGACGATTATAGTTAGTCGATATGTGGTTTGGAATTAATCATATAAATGAATAAAATAAAGGAGACCAAGTGATCCATTTTGAGGTGTCACATGTGGAAAGGTAACTCTTAATCAATTAACCAAATAGGGAAGGGCTCCTTGTGTAGGCAGACTTTCACTTACATTGAGGAATACTTTTCTATACAAAAGAATTGGATTGGATAGTGAAATGAAGAGGCAAGAGGTTTTCCATTTCAGTACTATTTACGTTTATATACATACATACATACACACACACACACACATATATATATACATATAATATATATGTGTATGTAGTATGTATGTATAAGTTTCTGTAAATAGATTGATAAATATGACCATTAGAAATAACTTATATAGTGTGTGTTTGTGTGTGTGTGTATATATATATATATATATATATATATATATATATATATATATATATATATATATATATATATATATATATATATAGAGAGAGAGAGAGATATAGAGAGAGATAAAGAGAGAGAGAGAGAGAGAGAGAGAGAGAGAGAGAGAGAGAGAGAGAGAGACCATATCAATTAAAATGTACAGTGTGAGAAAGATCACCAATTTAGATACTGTATTAGTGATGGTTATTGTAAATATAGCTAATGTGTAGTTATATGTCACTTAATAGTAATACTAAACTAAATAATTTTGTGCTAGCTACGCCAATATATATAGTAGTTATAGTTATATTGTAAAAGAAAACGGTCTTCACAATGGCATAGAATTTGGAATTCATGTTTTCATTATTAATAATTTTATTCTGTATATTTTTCTATCTGCAGACATCATTTTAACATGGTGTGAGATGCTGGATTTTCTTATCCTATTATTAGTTACCTAAGTTTAATATCAGTCTCTGTATTTTTCATAGCTTAACAGGTTTTTCCATATTTTTAGATCATTATTTTAAGATAACCATTTTCCATATTAATAGATATTTAACCGAAAATAGAAATTTTCTTTATTTTGTTGTTAACCAAAGTAAAATGAGGAGTTCTGAAATATTTCTGAAACTGAGTTATAAATTATGAGTTGAACCAAAATTCAACAGTTTTCTGTTAACGTGCTGCATATTTCAAACTCACTGATGCTGAACTTTATAACAACATTTTTCCATTTTTTTAAATATCGAGAACTTGAATTTTGAATTATCAAAGTTAAATTTGAATTCTATGAACGCGTGGTATATAATTAAGTTTTCAACATTCTAAAATCAAACTAATCAGCATCTTGTTATATGTGTATCCCTTTAAAAGTTTATCTTGTAAGTAACGAAGTCTAATATGTCTTGAAAGTTTTTTCCAAGATAAGTATTAATATTACAGTTGCATTAAATATCGAGATATTATAGCATCATAAAGCTAAGATTTCGAAATATGTAGATATGCCAGGATTACATCTCCGAATAAAACGGTTCAATGACTGTTTCGTTGTTTCTGCCCAGAGACTTTGGAATTTGGATTGCTGTTGGTCCCCTGACTTTCAACCTATCTCCCCATAGAAGTAGAAAAGTCTATCAAGTCCTTCATGTTTATGCCCCACTCTTCATCCTTTCTTCCCTCTTCCTCATATCCTCGAGGCTTGGCTAGAAATGGGTATCAGGCCCCCTGCCCAACTTGGATTTGCCCTTTTAAAAATGATTCCCGTCTTCAGCTCCTTTGTCCTCTTCAAGAAATCTAATTTATTCTACCTCTCTTGGGTCTTTTAGAAAAGAGAGCCAATAATAATGGTATTTCAGGTCATATTTTACAGCAAGGCTAAACTAAACACATTATACAACGGAAGCGCTCTGTGCCCATTATTGTTTGTTGAGAAAATGACACACATATTTTCCTTGTTTCTAAAGAAAATTATGTCTCTGAAATTCTTTAAGAACTTGTCTTTCGGATCATTATAAGTTTCAAGAGGAAAGTTTATTATTTGCTTGAAAATCTAATTTTCTTTTATTTCGTGTATGCAAATAATAGATGTTTCCTTCTGTCTCTCTTTGCACCTGTGTTTTGCAGTAGTTACTAATGTATGGTATGTATATTTTGCATACTTTGTATGTATGTTTGCGTATACATAAAGGTCTGTTGTCAGAGCAAACACTGTCCCTCTCATACTGGAGAAACTTGTAGTCATTAACCCAAAACTACCTTACTTTTATGGCCTTCCCAAAACTCACATAGATAATCTTCCATTCAGACCTATTATCTGATGTGCTGCAGCTTTCATTTATAAAATTTCTAAGTGATTAGCCGGCCTCATGTCCCCTTTTTTTAGGCACATTTTCTCCCAGTCACGTTAAACATTCTGAAGATTTCTGTCACAAATGCAAAGAAGCACATGTACCACTTCACAACATAAAACTTCCAAGTTTAGATGTAGATTCCCTATTCACAAAAGTACCAGTACAGGACGTTCTACAGTTCTTGAAGGAAAAATTAGCCCCCTATTCAGATCATTTGCCACTAGTACTATGGATGAGATATGTAGATGATATGTTAACATTTTTGGATAATAAGTGGGGCAGTTTCAATGAATTTCTTTCAAAATTAAATGCATTAGTGGCTAGCATCAAATTCAAAGTTTAATGGGAAACAGACAGCAAAATTCCTTTTCTTGACGTTTGAATAATTAGAGACACGACAGAATACAAATTTACCATATACAGAAAACCAACTTTCTCTCAGTCATACATCCATTTTTATAGCTATCGTGATCTCTCTATCAAAATTGGCGCAGCCAGCAATTTATTTTTGAGAGCCTTACGGATTTGCTCCCCAGATCTCCTGGAAAAGGCAATTGAACTAATCCGTAAGCAACTGTCATCTTTAAAGTACCCTGACCATTTGATTGAGAAATCGATCCACAAAGCGAACACTATTGTGTACCTTCTGTTCCACTTAGACACCATGCGGCTTTCCCGTAGGGGGTTAGTGCCATCAGTGCCCTTTACGCTGTGCACTGTAAGCAAGGTTTTTTGTAGCGTCCTTTCGGCTCCCAGTTGCAACCCCTTTCATTCATTTTACTGTACCTCCGTTCATATTATCTTTCTTCCATCTTACTTTCCATCTTCTCCTAACAATTGTTTCATAGTGTAAGTGTGAGGTTTTCCTTCTGTTCCGCCTTCAAAACCTCCTTTACTCTCATTATTCCTTTTAGCACTGAATGAGGTTCCAGTGCTTGGCTTTTGGCCTAGATCTTATATTCCAGTTCCAGCGTACACCTTTATCATGCACGCACTCTGGATCATCCTGGGTTTAGAGGCCAAATCTTTCCAGTTTTCTTTCTCTCAATCTGTCCAACCCTTTCAAACTAATGTTCTACTTCCCCTAAAACTTCCGACGTACATACTCTTTCCACCAGCCTATGATCACCCGTTCTTTCCGCATGACAGAACCATTTCAAAATAATCTGATCTATCCTTTTAACTGTAGTAACCTCTTTACCATCTCCACGTACCTCCACATTTCTCACCATTGTTATTCTTTTGGTGCTTATGCTGTGTAAACAGTTCATCTCGATAAATTTAACCTTTTTGCCTTCATTTGTATTCAATATACACATTACTTCTATAAATGGAAGTTGGATCACCTTGGCATCCATAGATAATTCACGTCTCTTCCCAGTCTTTTGCACCTTTTTGCTGTCCATTTTTTACTTCTAATATAACTCCATCCGTAAAGATATCAAACAGCCATGGAGACTAAATACATACTTGTCTCAGACCCATTTCTACGACAAATCAGTTGCTCTCTAGCGTACATATGCCAACACTCTTCACTTCCTTCGCAAATCGCTTTCAATAACATGTTCGAGAGTAAGCATTTCTCAACACCCTCTACATGGCCTCACCGTCGTTTTCCTCCTAGACTTTTTCTCCATGCTGCGTCAGCTTTCCCCCATTACTTTCAGACACAATTGTATCATAATAAACACGTCATCCATACACTCTCTTCCTTCTAAATCCCAAATACTCTTTGCTTGTTCGTTCCTCTGTCTTCTGTTTCAATTTGTCAATTAAAATCCCTCCATCCATACACTTGCCCTGGTGCAGTACGTAACGCTGCGTGCCGTAATTCTTACAGTCGCCTCAGTCATCTTTACCTTTATACAGTAACCAATAATACTTCTTACCTCTTGCTTCGTCCATATATGTAAGATTATACACACACACACACACACACACACACATACACATATATATATATATATATATATATATATATATATATATATATATATATATATATATATATATATATATATATATATCAGGATCAGACAGGGTGACAAGAGGCAGTCGGTCATCTATAGGTGGTATTTATTTGCCGACGCGTTTCGTAACACATTGTTACATCATCTTTGCCGCCTTTCCTTTTCCCTTTTAGTCGTTCAGTCCTCAACCTTTTAGTATAGCAGGTGCTTTTTCTGAATTGTCATCTTATAATGTATATTTACATAGCATGTTGACACTCTTGAAGTCGTTAGTTTTATTCCATGTATTTTAATTTGTATATTTTCTTTTTTAGCCTTGATGATGTAACAATGTGTTACGAAACGCGTCGGCAAATAAATACCACCTATAGATGACTGACTGTCTTCTTGTCACCCTGTCCTGAAATATGCTGTGGCCTGCTTGCGCCAACAACTTCTGTTATATATATATATATATATATATATATAACAATATATATGTTATATATATATATATATATATATATATATATATATATATATATATATATATATATATATAAAATATATATTTATATCTGTATATATATAATATATATATATATATATACATACATACATACATACATACATACATTACATATGGAACAATAATACTCCTTACCTCTTGCTTTGCCAGTATATGTATAGGTATATGTGGAAATATGTATATATATATTTATATACATGAATTTTTACCACATAACTGTGACATTTTAATTACAGACATTAAGCTATAAGTTTCGTTTGATATCCAACTCGCGCTACTTCGGCAATAACACTGATGGGGAGACAAGTGATAAATGGTTTGGTACCTGGGTGACTCGAACACCCGACAATACCATCCAACGACTTCCAGTCGACGTTCAAGACCAAGACATCTTTATGGATGGAGTGATATTAGAAGTCAGAAAAAGGACAGCAGACGTAGGTGCAAAATTGTGGGATAAGGAAATGTAAATATGGAATGAATTATTTAAGCAGATGATTCAGTGCTGATTGGGGAGAGTGAAGAGAAACTGAAGAAACTAATAAGAGGAAGAAATTGTTAAGAGAGAAAAAGTTTAGTGCTATTTTTGAATGAATATATATATATATATATATATATATATATATATATATATATATATATATATATATATATATATATATATATATATATATATATATATATATATATATATATATATATATATATATATAGATATATATATAGAGAGAGAGAGAGAGAGAGAGAGAGAGAGAGAGAGAGAGAGAGAGAGAGAGAGAGAGATTTAGCGGCAAGTGCATACAGTTTAAACGGATGACGATGAAACCTAATTATGGATGACATAGTGATTAGAAACAGACTATTGAAGTCGACTTACTTATCCATCACCGTGTAATTTTCGCCTTTACGAAGCCCTGTCAAGTTACTATATCGGTCTGTGGTTTTTCTTGCATCCCTGACCATTGTTACATACTCAGTGCTTAAAGGTCATTTTGACAATTAAGTCGCCGTTCTCCTTTAATCCCTAATAAAGGTTTTAAAAGTACTACCACAGGCCTCGGTAATTTTATTCTGAATTTACATACTCAGAATCTTTGCCCGCCCTCTTCCCGTTCGTCCTTAAATTGGCTTCTGATTGACGTCATTTGTATAAATCTCGATGCCCGTTTCTATTTTTTATATACAACTTTTCTGTCTGTTCTTGGAATGTTTGTTTCTGCACATTATTTTCTTTGCCTGTTTAATGAAATCTAGTTAACGCCTCATTATCCAGTATGATGCTTGTGAGTGCTCACAGAGAAACGTGTGTTAATAGATCACCCTTTCACCTGTGACTGTTCTAGAGAAGATTTGTATTCCTCTTCTGACTTGCATGAAAGAATTGATTTATTCATCTCTCTCTCTCTCTCTCTCTCTCTCTCTCTCTCTCTCTCTCTCTCTCTCTCTCTCTCTCTCTCTCTCAAGAATAATGAAATATGTTGGTTTATGATAATCGTAGCAGTGAATATCAGTCGTTTCCTTCAGAGGAATGTCTGAAATATCCTGAAAGCTGGGTAATGGGAAAAAGAAGTGAATCGAATCATGTAGTAATAAAAAACTGATGTAGTTGTCATTTTATGCTACGGATGATCATTTTAATCTGTCTCCTGTAAATGCTAACTAATAAACGCCTGTCGTGTACTACAAATACACTTGGCGGAATTTTTTTCATTATTCAGTTCCGAGGTTGTCTCATGCGTTGGTTGCATATTCACGTGAACTTCTTGTGTAAGTTGCAATTCCAGGCGTATGGATTTCCTGTTATAAAAGTACTCGGATCATATGGATTTCTTGTTCAAGATGCTTTTTCACGCGTAATGATTGTGTGTTGCAATTTCGCTTGTAGGCGCGATATATGTTGCTATTTCACTTGTGTCTATTATATCTGTCAGTATTACTTTTATCCCGTGTGCATGTTGCAGTTTCACGGATGCACGTTGAAAATCATTTCTGTCGATGGCCTGTGTTTGCCATTTCACTTGTATCTCATGTGCGTTCTGCAATTTAGTTACCATAATGGTAAATGTGTGCACTTCGAGTTTACTTGTGCCCCCACATATACTGCCAGTTCAGTTACATATATCCCTTTATGCCACTATTATAGGAACACTGGTATTATCACTTACAGGCAAATTCTCCATTACTTTTTTGTTATCCTACAAAAATCATCAGGTATCCCCTGCATTTGTAGTAAATTTATGTGTGTGTGTATGCAAGTTCATTGGCATCCGGTATGTGTTGTACGTAAATGCATTTGGGTAGAGTACAGTTTTGAGTTTCCAGTGTGTATCTTGTCGTCTCACTTCTATTTTAAAATATAAAGGTGTCCTCTGTTGCAAGCTTACTGCTGTATCCTGCATATGTTGCAATTTACCTGGTATTCCCTACACATGTTAAAAGTTTATTGGTATTCACCTGTATACACTGCAAGTTCATTGGTATTCCATGTATACGTTTCAAGTTAATTTGAACCCTTGTTTATTTTAAAAGTTCACGTATTCCTACATAAGGAGAAGTGCATTGGCATCCATTGTATATGTTCCAAGTTCAATTGTTTCTTCTATTTACGAAGCAAGTTCGTGCATCACCTCAGATATGTAATTATAGATGATTCCAGCGTCCGTATTTGTACTCTACTAAAACAGCTGACATCTCCTGCGCCATTCAAAGAGCAAAGAAGCCTTGGAAAGGAAATTCCTCACTTGAGGAATGATGTCCCTCACTTCCTCCTTCGGCTAACAGTGGAAAACATGTCTGTGAGGTGGAACGGGTTCAGGAATAGATGGGGAGGGGATGGGGGACGGTTAGGGCATCTGGGGGTTTGGGTTATATAAAACTGGGTCATGTCATGCGAGGACGATTCCATGAGGATAGAGAAGAGATGGAATGAGAATTCCGGCCGAATATCAAGTGACATATTCAAGTAGCTGTCCGAAGAAGTTGGATTGTCGCGGACGACACTTACTAGCGCCTTGGGGGTGGGTGGGTAAGGAAGTAGAGGAAGTGAAGCAGGAGGGGGAGGAGGAGGAGCCCAAATGATGATGATGATGTTGGTTCTGGGGAAAGAAGTAACGGGGAGGATGATGATAACCGGGGAATCTCTTTAGAGGAAGAGAAAGGAGGCAAAGAGGAGATAAAAGAGGTATAGGATTAGGCAGGGTGTTGAAAGAGGCATGAGTGAGAGATTTCCCGATAGGACTGAGTGAAAGTTTTGAAAGGGACTCTATAGGCCAAGGAGATTCAATCAAAGAATTGTGGATGGTTTTCTGTGGGCTTATAAGATTACACTTTTTGGGCTGAGAGACTCGTGATTTATCAGCTTTGATATAGTTTGTTTCGTGCTGGGGAAGATAATGCCTAGAATTTTTCTTTTATTTTTTTACAAGGTGATTAATGCTATTTGTTGCATTCTACTGGGAAGGGAAAGGCTTAACAAAAGGTAAAAATAAGTAGTCAAATTAATGGGATATAGAAAATACTTGTCTGATGTAGAGACAAATAAAGTTAAGTATATCTTAGTTTAACCAGACCACTGAGCTGATTAACAGCTCCCCTAAGGCTGGCCCGAAGGATTAGATTTATTTTACGTGGCTAAGAACCAACTGGTTACCTAGCAACGGGACCTGCAGCTTATTGTGGAATCCGATCCACATTATGACGAGAAATGAATTTCTATCACCAGAAATAAATTCCTCCAATTCTTCATTGGCCGGTCGGAGAGTCGAACGCTGGGCCAACAGCGTGCTAGCCGAGAGCTCTACCCACCCATCCAATGAAGAACTTTATCTATATATGTATATAGAGAGAGAGAGAGAGAAATTGTTTACATAGCGGTTTACCTAAGTAGCTGACAAATAACTAGCGGGTGAGTAAAAAAACTTATACATTTGAGTTTGCATAAGGAGATGAGAAATTAGGAAAGAGCGGAAAAAATGTACACATACTGGATTTTACCTAGAGATAAGATGGGAAATCTCCAGAGAGAGAGAGAGAGAGAGAGAGAGAGAAATGAGAAATCACAAAAGTGCTGGGGTAAAGAAATAAGTACTTTGCATGTTACATAGTGGTGGAAGAAAATCCAAGAGCAGAATCTCTCCTTGTTTCTCAGCTCGCTTTGATATGTGTCCGAACGTGACTATTTATGTAACAAAGTTGCATGCGGAAAGAGGTTTCGGTGATGTTGGCAGAAAGTCCAATCTGAAAGTTCCAAGGGTTGGTACATGCTGCATTTCCATGAGCAACTTCTTGATTCAGTTTGTCTGTAGTCTGTAATTTGAAATGCATTGGCGGGGCACATCAGGCGTCTGACTAAGCCAAAGGAACTATTTTACATATAGGTTTTTGGTGGTGATGCCTACTTTCATAATCCCATACATCAGGTAATCTCAGTAATATGATAGCTTCGATGGATTTCACTGTGGAATATAAGGAATTTTACATTATCCGAAGTGTGCCATGTAAAGTTACAAAGTTATTCCTATAAATTTATATATACCAATTAACCATTCGAAACTGTCGTCCATTGAGCGCAGCGCAATCGCATGGTGGATATTTTGCTTGCCCTTCTTCTTGCTGACAGCTATACCTTCAGGGTCATTGTGGATGAGTAAACCCGCCTTTTCCACACTAGAATGGACCTTTTTTTATTTCGGCTGCTAACGATTGGATGATTATCGGTTACCTTTGCAAAATGGTGTCCAGTGATATCTGTCGCGATGTCTTTTATTTTTAGTGCCATAGTTATTGTTTTCCTTTAAGGGGTCATCTTTACTACTATTTCTCGCTGGAAGAATTTTGACGTGATTCTCTCTCTCTCTCTCTCTCTCTCTCTCTCTCTCTCTCTCTCTCTCTCTCTCTCTCTCTCTCTCTCTCTCTCTGCAATAATGTCCTCCACTGCAACTAAAGCAAATCCTGCCGCTAGAACAGAAATGTTTCAGAGGATGTTTTTGTGATTCAAGACTTTAAAAATCCTTTTTTGCGAAACTGACGTTTACATGGCCAGTTACAATTCACTGTTGTGAGATGTTTGTTAAAAGCTACGCAGTAACGCAGTTTATTTATTTACTTCTTGGTTACTATGAGAAAATGGTATTTATAATTTATGTCCAAATGGGATTTTGGTGTGTTTGCACACACACACCATAATCTTAAAAGCAGTTGTTATTTGAAATTAAAAACGTCGCATCACTAATAAATTTCTCGCTGTTTTTTTTTTAGTTCTTTATACTTTCCTTGCTTAGTTTCCAGAGGCGAGAAAATAGTTTAAACTCCAGTATAACGTATCAACTCAGAGAAAAGATTTGCAAATACAGTTGTGCATTCAGTAATTACTCGCGTTTAGTCTTAAGGGTAAATCACATATCTTGATTCTAGACACAAGTTCCTCCCTCTTCTCTCTCGCTTTTTCCAGTCATTCTCTCAGTTTTGATATTTTCCTCTTTTACAAATAATTTTCTCTCTCTCTCTCTCTCTCTCTCTCTCTCTCTCTCTCTCTCTCTCTCTCTCTCTCTCTTAGTGCGAGGGATCTGAGAGAATGAAATGTATACTGAAAAAATTCTTAGGACTCATTATTTATCCGTTATTCATGGTTTCTTATCATTGGTCTTTATTCTTGTTGAACTCTGGTAACATTTAAAAAGTGTGCTGTTATATCTTTTGCTTCTAATTAATGGAGATGTGGCGAAGACTTTACATCAAAAGATTGCTGATTTTGTTTAGAAAATTGTGAAAGCCTACGCTATCAAAACTCCGTCGACGTTGACTCATTATGGTCCCTAATATAAATTGTTACCTGTCTGGTGTTTGAAGATGGCTCATTAGTTTTTGTGCTACTTTAGAAGTATTTAAAGATGTGGTGCTGATTATGAAGAGTCACAGTTCTCAACTTCTTATGTAAGTTTGTGGATGAAGTTGGTCGTCTGATTCTGTTCCTAAATTTATGTGTGTAATGTGATCCTGCTTCCAGTCTTTGAAAAGTATCGAAGTACACGCTGGGTAGGCTTTCTTGTGTATTTGTGTACTTGCGCATATTACTTTATAGATGGAAAATGTAGGAAGAAAAGAAAGGTAGTGAGCTTAATACATTCATTATGACATTTTATTCTAAAGGGGACATTTAATTTTTTTGGTGTCTCTAATGGTATTCGAAATATCATGTAATATGACATCCTGACTGTCTCGGCTCTTATCTATCAATAAAGTTAGAAGTTAATCCATTACAGATCTCTCTCTCTCTCTCTCTCTCTCTCTCTCTCTCTCTCTCTCTCTCTCTCTCTCTCTCTCTCTCTCTCTCTCTCTCTCTTCATGTTGACTTGTTTGTTCTACGCTGCAACATTCACTTCGTATATTTTTCTGTGCTCATTCAGTTTTTTTTTTTATATAATATTTAGTTTATTTTAATCTTAGTCTTGTCTGCTCTTATTTTCCTTTTTTTATCCTTTGATATACAGTATGTTGCAACCCCATTCATGCGCACATTTGTCTCCATTTAATAAATAGCTACTCCTTCAAGTTCTTTAAGTGACGTGCATTGTCTCCTGGTTTTTTCGTATTTCTTTATCTTCACGGGTTGCTTTTTTCATAATCTTTCTATTAGGTA
>NC_089776.1:28045288-28062788 GCF_040412425.1 Macrobrachium rosenbergii | reverse complement strand
AATAATAAATGATTTTATTTGTGTGTCCATTCATTCTTGTTTGAATGTCACGTAAAATAGTATGGATATATTCATACATCAGTTAATGATAAATGATTTTATTTGTGTGTCCATTCATTCTTGTTTGAACGTCACGTAAAATGGTATGGATATATTCATACATCAGTTAATGATAAATGATTTTATTTGTGTGTCCATTCATTCTTGTTTGAATGTCTCGTAAAATGGTATGGATATATTCATACATCTGTTAATGATAAATTAAATGATCCATTTATTTTGTTTGAATGTCGTAAAATCATTCATTCTTGTCCATTTATTCTTGTTTGAATGTCTCGTAAAATAGTATGGATATATTCATACATCAGTTAATGATAAATGATTTTATTTGTGCGTCCATTCATTCTTGTCTGAATGCATTTCATCGCGCTCCCCCGAACATTTTGTGCTTTTCATCGTGAATTCCCTCGTAGAACGTTTCCATCCTCCGGTAATTAAGTGTTTTGGAACAAAGAAAAACGCGATGTGTTTACCCTTTCCTCTTGTAGCAGAACTGAAAGGTGGTTATCGCTCCTGCAAACAAGCACTTATTTACAAGACTTGGAATCAATTAGAAAAATGCTGAATATTTGATGATTCACCAGAGGAATCGGCTGGGTGTTTATCGAGAGAGAGAGAGAGAGAATTTGTTTTTGTACCCCGTATGTGTGAGTGTGTGTGTGAGAGAGAGAGGGAGAAAGAGAGAGAGAAAGGTTATGTTTAAGCTAAAGATTTGTTCAGGAAAATTGAGTGTAGTGCTGCTTTGTAATGTACTATCCCAGAAATTTTATATATATATATATATATATATATATATATATATATATATATATATATATGTATATATAGGTATATATATATATATATATATGTATATATATATATATATATATATATATATATATATATATATATATATATATATATATATATATATATATATATATAGAGAGAGAGAGAGAGAGAGAGAGAGAGAGAGAGATTATGTTTAAACAAAAGATTTATTCAAGAAAATTTACTCTGTTGCTGCCTTGTAATGAAATATCCAAGAAATGAGAGAGAGAGAGAGAGAGAGAGAGAGAGAGAGAGAGAGAGAGAGAGAGAGAGACCAGTAGTTGTATTGCAAATATTAAATAATATTTGAATTACCCGATGCTGAATAAGGTGAGATGAGATTGGGCATAAGCTGCGATTTGGTGACTTTTGATTGGAGGGCTTCAGAGCTTGGCCGTTCAAGTGGGCGAATCTAAATCAGCCAATCATCTTCGAGAGCGTTTCACTCGAGTTGACGGATTGAACGCTTATGCTAAGATAAAGATTTGACGTCATCCCCCAGAAGATTACAGGGAAATTTAAAGAGTTTGATGATTTTTTTTGGAGAAATTCTCTCTCTCTCTCTCTCTCTCTCTCTCTCTCTCTCTCTCTCTCTCTCTCTCTCTCTCTCTCTCTCTTTTGCTAGAAAATATCACGGACGAAAACAAGGGCAAATATATAATAATGTTTCCATTACAACCGCACTTTGCAGTCTGAAATTGAAATTTTCTATGAAAAGGTTAGTTGAATTTGGTTGATAATTAAAGTATTAGAACATTCTCTCTCTGTCTCTGTCTGTCTCTCTCCTTATATATATATATATATATATATATATATATATATATATATATATATATATATATATATATATATATATATATATATATATATATATATATGTATGTATGTATGTATGTGTGTGTGTTTGTATGTTTGTGTATCTGTGTGTGTATATAAATTGTGCCAAGACACACAGGAATGGAATTGGAAAATCATTTTCTGATGGGTGTTGTTGTTTACGAGGAGGTATTTAACAGCTTCCCCAGGTCAATATTATGGAATGTTTTACATCATACTGAGATCCCCGTAAATTCTTCTTCTTTCTCTGCATCTTTTCCCACTTCTGTGTGGGGTCGATGTTTCTGACAGCTTCCATCCACCTGGCTCGATCAAACACATCGTCCTCTTACAATTGTTTATCTCTCAGGTCTTCTCTAACTACCTCCACCGACCTTCGCTTCGGACTTTCTCTTGCTCTCCCACCAGGCACCTCTACCTGCATCACTCTCCTACCTACGTATGTCTCATCCCTTCTCATCACATGGCCATACCACTGCAGTCTTCTTTCCTGGGCCTTCTTTGATAGTTCTACGATTTTAGTAGTTCCTCTTATTCTTTCATTTTTGATCCTGTCCACTTTTGTTACACCACACATCCACCTGAGCATTTCCATCTCTACCGTATCTAATTTCTCCTCTTTACCGGCCATGTTTCTGCTCCATACATCAAAGCTGGTGTCACTACTGTCTTATACATTCTTCCTTTATCCTTCATGTTGATTTTGCTGTTACAAGACACCTGACATCTTTCTCCAATTTTTCCACCCAGCCTGCAATCTGTGTTATTTTTCTTCTCGGTTCAACCTTGTCCCTTCTATACTAATCTCGGAGTCATGATCTTCATTAAAACTTAGGTGTTCAGTCTTTTTCCTGCTTATCTTTAATCCTCTGTCTTCAGTACCTTCTTTCATTGCTCTAGTTTTGACTCTACTACCCCCTCTGTTGGTGCTTGCAAAACACGATGTCATCAGCAAACAACATGCACCAGGGGAATGATCTCTTATTCCTTGAGATAGCACATCCATTATCAGGTCAAAAAGATACGACTTAAAACAGATCCCTGATGTAAACCAACTCTTACTGCTTCTAACCTGCGTTTTCACTCCTTCATACATATCTTGGACCAACCTCACATACTTCTCCGGTGTTCCCTTTGCTCGCCTACACCTGAGATCCCCGTAAATTATGTAAAGATAATTGAATTTATCCACAGACGAAGTAGGTGCGATAGATGCGAAGTTATGTTGTTGGTGTCTTGTCAAATGACTTTGCATTAAATAAATAATATGGTTGTACACGCAAATGTTATTGCACATTTGCTGTTTGCCCTACTAATGGATTTTTTTAACGAAATAAGCGGATGAAGACAAAGACTTTGACTACGCAAATGATTTAGTTTTGATGAAAAAAATACCACAAGATTTACAAAACTTCCTTGATAAAATACACATTAGATCTTGAGAGAATGATGAATCTAGGGCAGTTGGCGCATGGGGCTGAAATAACCTCAAATGAAGTTTTTTAAATATTTAGTCGCCACAATATCCAATACTTGTTCTTTTGAGTTGTAATTTAGTGAAAGGCTAAAAAAAAAAAAGACAAGTCAAACAATTTCCGAGCTGAATAAGATTTAGAATTCAAATCGAGTGAAATCGCTTACAAATACAAGATTATACGTTAACCTAATACGATTGGTATGGTCAGACGGACGTGAGTTAGGGGTGGTATTGAAAGCATATCTAAAGGCTTTTGTTGATTTGAGAATAAAGATGTAATGTAAGAAGAATATTAGGCGTCAGATAGTGTGAGAAATAATGACTTAAATTAAAGAAATACCGTATGTACAGTAGATGAGATAATGATGATGTGGAGAAAAAAGATGGCACCGCCCTAGGAAGAATATTACGTGATAGTTATAAACTTGTGCACATCAGATGAATTGGAAAACCCAGGCTTACTTTTTTCGTTCACACCGCCCTAGGAAGAATATCACATGATAGTTATAAACTTGGTTCCTCTGCACATCAGATGAATTGGAAAACCCGGACTTACTTTTGAACAAGGACCGAGACCGGCGGCTGGAGGTAAATAGAAATTATATAATGTGTAAAATATAATCAGAAAGCTACAAAGTCCAATTCACTCTACCTCGGAAATAATATAAATTTCAAGTTGATAGGTTTGAATTGACGTTTGTAGCTTTCTGATTGTATATGAATCACGGTGATGTGATAAATAGTCATATATATATACAATATACATATATATATCCAAACGCAAAAACACCTGAGTTAGTGGACGGGGAGATGTTATTCATATATCTTGTGGCCGATTTCGTTAGTGCGTCACTGTAGTCCTGATTCCTCGTCCGTCGCTGGTTCGATATATATCAACTTAAAAATAACATATATGAAAAAATATATTATTTCGAGGTAGAGTGAATTGATATTAAAGGACGTTTGTAGCTTTCTGATTGTATATGAATCACGGTGATGTGATAAATAGTCATAATATGGCTACGTGCGACAAACGCACTACACGGTCAACATGGCAGAGGTGGGTGGATATCGTCTCCAAACGCAAAAACACCTGAGTTCGACGGGTGAGTTATGTTATTCATTGGCCGATTTCGTTAGTGCGAGTCCTGATTCCTCGTCCGTCGCTGGTTCGATCCCACGGGACGGTGGACTTATTATCAACTTAAAATTTGTAACATATAGAAAATATATTATTTCCGAGGTAGAGTGAATTGGATATTAAAGGACGTTTGTAGCTTCTGATTGTATATGAATCACGGTGATGTGATAAATAGTCATAATATGGCTAATACACGGTCAACATGGCAGAGGTGGTGGATATCGTCTCCAAACGCAAAAACACCTGAGTTCGACGGGTGAGTTGACGGGAGATGTTATTCACTTATACCTCTCTTGTGGCCGATTTCGTTAGTGCGTCACTGTAGTCCTGATTCCTCGTCCGTCGCTGGTTCGATCCCACGGACGGTGGACTTATTATCAACTTAAAATTCCCCTTCTTTATATATATATATATATATATGAATATATATATATATATATATATATATATATATATATATATATATAATGTACATACGAGAACTGATATTTCCTATTATTACCTATATCGGTAAACGTGGGACAACGCATCGCTTTAAAATGATCTGACCTTGATTCTTTATTCAAATGGGACTCTATAGAAGCGAAATTTGTTTACGCCTGACAACATTTGATTCCTAATCTTTTGATCCGATTTCCTTTGATTGACATATACATAAAGCATAATCAGTGTTATTTATTGAAAAAAGAATGGATTCATAATTTTTCAGTCGCATTGCTAGTTTTTACATTTTATCCTTTGATGAATATGGACCATAGTACCTTTTAAGGAATTTACTTAGGTTTTACATTTTATTTGGCGATTTTATGATGCATCGGTTGTATTTCATGCCCTTTTATTCTTTTATGCAGTTTTTCTTCATGATATAAATGAAATGTTTTTATATTTATTTTGACGCGTGATACATTTGTATCTTTTTTAATGGTTCAAACATAGTATAAGCTAATAAAAGTCGTTCAAGTCAGGAAGCTGTAGATGTAATGATCCTGAACTGAGAGTATTGCAAAAGGTTAGCTTGCAGTTTCATACGAGGTACTTTAGGGACATGAACAATTTTACTCTACGAATTTTTGTTATATAAATATAGGTTTTTTATGTATGGTAAATTCTAAATTCCACTATTTTCCTTTATTTGATTTTTCAGTTCTTAATAAATTTATTCCTCATTTTTATCCGTGTTTCGGAGCCATTTTCGATTTCACTAAGCGTCAAATAAGTTTTGAGTATGCATATTGCATATTATAAGACGTTTCTAGGCTTGTGTCATGCACGTTATGTATTTCGTAAATGTATTATTCACTGCGATTTTATTATTTTGGGTTTCAGAAGCTGTTCCGTTATTCCTCGATGCCTTTTACGATTCTTGTTTTATTAGAGAAAAAGATTGACTGGTTCTTCATGTTTTTCTACGGACGGATTAATTCTAATGGTTTTCATAACACATTGGCTTAATTTTAGCACATAAGAACTTTTATAACCTGTGTTTCATGCTGGGTCTTACCTACGTTTCTGAGAAGTACAGTACACAGTACTTGTACAGTATAATATATATATATATATATATATATATATATATATATATATATATATATATATATATATATATATATATATATATATATATTAACTTCATCACATGCACAATTGTTCTGTGCATTAGTACAATTACTAACAGAACCTCATTCAAACTGGATGGTAGCTAGTGTAGATATTTATTCAGAAAAGGAAACAAAAGAAAAACGCAAGAGGACGCACGGGACACGAACACCTGGATGAAGATGCGGGCATAGAAAGACCAAGGTCTCGGCGGGGTGGGGGGTCACACAGGAGGAGGAGGAGGAGGAGGGCAATTATGGGATTAAAGTACCCAGCACACAGATATAAATACAGCTGGACTACGTGTCTGGTTATTGTACGGATATTTGAGAATGACTATTTTTCCTAGAAAGCTTGTGACTTTTTTGAAGAAATATCTCTAGATACCATCCAGTTTGAATGAGGCCCTATTATATATATATATATATATATATATATATATATATATATATATATATATATATATATATATATATATATATATATATATATGTTTGCGTGTGTGTGTGTGTGTACGAGTGTGATGGTTTAGAATCCATCATTTGTTCCTCAATTTAGGTCAGAGATAGTGTTTGCCATTGGTATCATTTCCGTTATCAGGGTTGTCGGGTGGGGTTGGAGAGATTAAATCCGCGGAACCCTTATCTGTGTTTAACCAAACACCGTATCTTTTAAATTGAAACACAAATTTCATCCCATCGGCATTTGAAAGGAGTCTCTCTCTCTCTCTCTCTCTCTCTCTCTCTCTCTCTCTCTCTCTCTCTCTCTCTCTCTCTCTCTCTCTCTCTCTGTCACCTGCCACTTCCCTACTGTGATCTACGTACCTCTCTGCTGAAAGTTTGCCTTTGTTACTTATACTTGCAGTTTCAATAGGCACTTTGAATTTCTGTCTTAGAGATCTAATGGATCACAAGTCGCTCCTCTTCTCAAACTGACCCCAATGCACTGTTTTGTTGTAAATCATTTGGTTGTTATATTTGCTTATGTTTTGAAACTGAAAAATTTCCACTTTACTAATGAAGGTTTTTGAAAAGTCACGCAGGTCGAGTCGACTACAAACCATACAAGAACAATAAATTAAAAAATTGACCTGAATATGCTCTGTTTATATCACATGGCTCAAATTGAGGAGGCCTTAGAAAAGGAGATAAAAGATTGTAGAAATTTGAGCCAAAAGTACAGCCAATAGCAGAAAAAAGGAAAGATGACTGAAGAAAAGAAAAAAAACGAAAGGCAGCAGGGACTAAATAATGCAGTTGCAAGTTGCTTTGCAAAAGAACATTTAAAAAGTCAATCGGTGCAAGAGCACTGCGGGGCCTTCGTAAAAGAGATTTCACCATGTGCGGCTCAGAGAGGGTAAGAGGCAACTGCTGAACCTATCCATTCCTAGTAAAAGACACCTAAACAGGTCTCCTGCACAGTCCTGCCCGTTGCTGATGTCCTGTTATCAATGAGCGTTGGTAAAACTACCTACTGCAACGCTAGTTTGCTATTAAGGAATCCACCTACGACTTGGAAGGGAAGAATGCCGACGCATAAAAGATTTTAACGAAATGCCTGAAGCCTTTCAGGACTAAATACACTTCCGATCTAGAAGACAGTTAACTGGTCAAGACCGTCCAAATTTGACTGTTGGAAATTCTGTTTGGATAATATCGTGTTCGGATAAAAGCAATAGAAACTTGAGACCAGAAATGCACATAGGGATCTCTCCTTTATTTACGATTCGGATTAAAATCATGAGGCTGAAGTTGTGCCCAACTTAAAACACAAGGAGCCACGCAATTCTGTCATTCTAGTAGCTGGGAATCTGCAGCTGAATGGGACCTCATAAGCAAACACCCCAACAATGAAATTTGTTGGCTGGAGATTTTCTGCATCTTTAGACAACAAAATAATGTTGAGCATAGGGTTAACGCGCCTGCTTTGTTGAAACAAAAAAAAGAAAATCTTTCTGTATATGTGTGTATACATACATACATACATACATACATACATACATACATACATACATACATACATACATACATTTCTGATTCACATTGGAATCGAAACCCGGTCTCTCAAATGAAAGGCCAGGGCGATACCAACTGAACCACAATAACCTTTCATTTGAGAGACCGGGGTTCATTAGTTCCAATACACATACAGACACACATATATGTACATACATACATACATACACATACATACATACCTGCGCCGTTGTCACCTGGCTCCACAGGTCGTTGGAAGATCCGAAAATTGACAGAGCAGGTGTGTTAACCTTATTCCCAATACTGTTCTTGTTCCTTGTCTTGCGTGCCTGTTAGGCATAGCGCTCCTGTTCTCAGAAAATCTCTGGTGCTAAGGATGCTAGCCTATAGACGCAAGCATATATATGTATATATACACTCACATATTATATATATTATATGTATATATATACATGATATATTGTTTTTTGAAATCCGATAAGTTTGTATTCAATCAGAACTGAGCAAATACTTTCAGTGCTTTAAATATCCATAGGCCTATATGGAGGTATCACATGTACATAAACATGTATAAATGTGACCATCGACTTTCTGTGATTACTAGTAATATATATAATCATTTCTGTGTTTTTTGTGAATTTTATATTATATATATATATATATATATATATATATATATATATATATATATATATATATATATATATATATACCGTATATATTATACATATATATATATATATGTATATATATATATATATATACTATATATATTATACAGATTAGAGAGAGAGAGAGAGAGAGAGAGAGAGAGAGAGAGAGAGTGGTTGTCGGAGTCTGTTTGAAGTAGGATATATGCTTTTCTTCTTTTCTTTCCAGCCCATGTCGTTCCCCATGTTACAAAGGAAATCTAATTTTGACTTTCTGGTGTCGCTACTAAATATATTCCAGTGTGAAAATAGTCACGGTAGTCCGTTACCATTGTAGTCATTTGTTTCTTCATAACGGTCTGAATATAGTTAAGATTTCTCTTTTGTTTCGGAACATCAGATATCTCTCTTGTCAGAAAAAGCACCATGGTCTCTTTTGTATGACAACTCTCTCTCTCTCTCTCTCTCTCTCTCTCTCTCTCTCTCTCTCTCTCTCTCTCTCTCTCTCTCCTGTTACTGAACATTTTGTTTGTATGCATTATATGGCATTTTCATTTCAGTAATTAAACTTGGTGTTACACTGAAAACTGAAAACACTATGACAATTAATATATATAATTATGTATATATATATATATATATATATATATATATATATATATATATATATATATATATACATACATATATATATATATATATATATATATATATATATATATATATATATATATATATATTTTATATATATATATATGTATATATATATATATGTATATATATATATATATATATATTTCATATATATATATATATGTATATATATATATATATATATATATATATATATATATAAATATATATATACCTATTTTTAAGGCTGATATGGGAACATACATATCAACGGAAGTTTGTGAATGTTTGCATATTTGTTTGTCCTCTATAGAAATCTGAACAGCGTAAATATTTATAAAAATATATATTGACAGACCCAGACAAATTTTTGCACACGACCTCTGTGTTACCCCAGAAAGGTTTATAACTAAAAGTCAAACCCCTATCCCGTGACAGACATACAAACACAGATAAAGCAAATGAAAATTTCGGTTTTAAGTCACCTTTTCCTTCAGTTTTTTGTGTCTATTCTCATTTTTCTCCTGATGCTCCACCTTTTATTCCACGCGCTGTCAGACGTATGGTTAACCTATACAATAAATCCAAATCCCTTATAACATCAATTTTTTACCAGAATTTGCATGAAATTTGATCATAATTTATGAGAATTGTTAATTTAATTGTTTATTACATCAATAAAATCAACATTGAAAACGTGTATTGGTTTAAATGTGTTTTACATTCCTCACCACTAAAAAAATAAAAGACCAAAGCTTCTGTGATAGACATACCGTCTCATTAAAAAATTACTCGTGACGAAACAATCCATCACTATCCGCGCATGCATACAAGCTTCTGTAATATATCTGACCCCTCATTAAAAAATTACTCGTGACAAAAATACCACATTTTTTCCAGTGTTTATCTTAAGCCAAATATATCTTAATTATACCTTGCCAATAAAATACGAATTCTTAAGTACCTTGAGGTATTATCATCATCATATCTAAGTACTTAATCCACTATAAAATCAACATTTATGGACAATTTCTATGTTAGACCATTCAGAATTCAGCCTACACTTTCCCTCAGAAACGTCATGTACAGGAAACCGAAAACAGTTTCAGCTCTTTTTATGGTGTCTAAAGTTACAATTGTGATAATAATTTAATATTTATATAGCCAACGGACACTGTGTCGTAAGTAGCTGCTGGCTAAGACCAATGTCAACATGTAGGCTACGATATTACCTTTTTTTTTTATTCGTTCAAATGCGAATTTCCTCATTAATTTATTTGTTTCTTCTTCATTTTTACCTTCGGAACGGTATAGCGACTGCTTCGTGACGTTATGGTGACGTATCCCTAATAAATTCGGTTTAAATGAGGTCAGAAATTAATTATCGTGTAGTTAGGCAGTATCACCACCACGAACACCAACTTCACCATACTACCTTTACTAAACGTTCTCTCTCTCTCTCTCTCTCTTTCTCTCTCAAGGCATCACTCAAAAAATCTGGAGCGGAATTTATCTATGAGGTTTTTAACTATTGCAAGTAAATTCATGCTTCAGTCTCTCTCTCTCTCTCTCTCTCTTTGTCATTTATAAGTCCCCTTTATGAATGGGGTGAAACACCAAGTCATACTAGAAAAAACCCGAGAATGTTTGCCACTGCAAGCCAGTCATTCTTTCTCTCTCTCTCTCTCTCTCTCTCTCTCTCTCTCTCTCTCTCTCTCTCTCTCTCTCTCTCTCTCTCTCTTTCACCATTTTAATCAGGTAAGTACCAGGATATATCTATACATGTATATATCTTGTTTTTTTAAAGTAATGAATCCAAGACAGAATTATTAATCAAAAAGAAAAGTGTTTTCAATGTAGTACACATACTTTACATGACAAAACAATTCAAAGGGGATGAAGGAAAATTGTTCCGAGTTCTTCAAAGTTCTTCCGGCCAGTACCGGGTTGGTCAGTTGGTATATATAAATATATCCAGGATTTGGCAACCAATCTCCCACTTTTGAAAGTTGGTAATCAGCACAAGAGTTTACCTTGGCTGAGTGTGCACAGCTTAGCTCCATTTTGCTAGGTCCAATGATTGCTCATCTTAAAGCCCTCCAGTCTGCTCAGCTGTGTATATATATATATATATATATATATATATATATATATATATATATATATATATATATATATATATATATATATATATATAGTCTGGATTCATGAGAAATTATATATGTGTGTGTGTGTACCTAATCCCCAAAGATTTGCTCAGATAGGCCGTTCCATATTCTATATATTTTACCCCCTTTAAATGGGATAAAAGCATAAGACATAATATATATAGTCTGGATTGATTACAGGGGTAACACCTAATCCCCAAAAGATTTGCTCAGGATACCCCTTTAAATGGGATAAAAGCATATATATATATATATATATATATATATATATATATATATATATATATATATACATATGTGTGTGTGTGTGTGTGTGTGTGTGTGTGTGTGTGTGTGTGTGTGTGTGTATGCGTGACAGATATGCAGTTAGAATCACAAGCATGCCACAGAAGTGCTACTGGGTACGAGCAGTTAAGAAACTAGCTCTTTAGATCGAAGAGATAGTTAACAGCCCTTTAATAAACAGCCATTTACTTATGGTAGTTAACTTTGACCTTTTATGAAATTAACCTTGTTGATGCCTTGGGTGGAATGGAAGTGTTTAAAGATTATGTTGGTGAGAACTTCCTAAATAGCAGGAGCTGTGATCTACATAGATTTATGAAAATAATCGGAATAATCTGTAAAACATGAAATGAGTTTTTACTAATATTGGTATGAATTGGTAATATACATAAAAGTAGTAGGGCTTAATGTATTAATTTTTATTCTCAAGTTGTGTTCTTTGGTTAATAAAAGCATATGGGAAAGTGTTTGAACTTCCGCTTATACATAACACACGCACATATATTATATATATATATATATATATATATATATATATATATATATATATATATATATATATATATATATATATATATATATATATATGTATATATATGTGTGTGTGTATTAAATTCAACGGAAATTGGCAGTATCACACAGCACAGTCACGGGCTATCTAAAGCTCACACACTTTTTCCAGCATTTTATATCGAAGTTCAAGGCCCAATCATCAATCTGTTTGACACACTTCCTTTGTTTTGGTGTCTGGGAAATATAAATAAGCTCTTCAAAGACTCCCTGTTGTCCGGTCATGGAACCGATACATTTTCTGACCACTGGTGCGCTTTAAGAATCCCAGTTTGCGTTTCATTCGATGTTTTTTTTTTAATGAATTTTTAGTATCCTCCTTCGTTGTGTATTGCTATTGATTATTGATATTTCTGACACTGTTTCATGTTTTCCCCTTTTTTTCTCCTTCACTGTTGCATGATGCGCCATTTTTTATAGTTTAGTCCGCATTTGTATCAAACTGCGAAGGCTTTAGTGTGCTCTTCGGGCTTTTATAATGGCCTGTGTAATTCTCCGATGGATCCCTCGTTTTTATCTTTAGATGTTTTTCATTCTCTTGCCAATTTCCTGTTATCAGGTCTCAGTTGCTATAGTTATAATAGTATCCAGATATTAAAATCGTGGAAGTTGATGATAATATGCAGAGAAGAGCGAGGGATATACTCAAGCATGACTGCATCATTCTTAAAGGAAATAGGAAAGGAAATTCCTAGCTGAAGATTGATATATATTTACACACACACACACACATATATATATATATATATATATATATATATATATATATATATATATATATATATATATATATATATATATATATATATTATGATAGTGTGTGTGTATGTATACGTCTGCGTGTTTACGTTTGCGCGCTTAAAAACCAAAATGACCTAATAACGAATATTTTTCATCACACTTTTTGGATACGCCAATCAGTACATCACTGCGAGTCTTGAATCCAAATGAACAAGCAAGAGAACAAGCTCTAAACCCAGTGGTAGGATTCGAACCAACGCTTGATTGTTTAGGTTGAGGTTAACTCCTTAACCATCTATGCAATCCCAAGAAACAAATTAATAAACCATTACTCCCTTGTAGGGATTCAGACCCGTCGTGAATGGCGTTAAATCCCTCCAAGAGCGATCGGGTTTCTTCATCTGTTTAATTTGGTTCTTTGTTGCAGGCTCGTAATGGTGGGAGTATCCAAAAAGTGTGAGGATATTACAGATGATTTGAAGGGATAGCCTCATAAGGTGATAATCATCTGTATCACGACTATCATTCATTCTTTCGTTTTTTTTTTTCTTTTTTTTTTTAAGATGAGGTTGCTAACCCCTATTCTTTCACAACTTGATCCCAAGCCTCCACACTCGACTGACAATTAGATCCATTTTTTCGTAAATCTATAGAGACAAGTAATTTTTTTTTTCTGAAACGAGATTGTATCGTCGTAATATTAGATTCTGTTGATGACCCTAGTTTGAATTTACGAGAAAATCACTGATACTCTCGGTATTCATTCGCTGTAATAATTTATTAACTGGTAATTTTGATTGCTTTTTCTACGGCTTCCTATGTGTACAGCTTACGAAATAAAGGCATTGTGTTTCTTAGGTCTTGATCATGATCTTATATTTTGATTCTGATAATCTTTTGTTATCGATGGTGAAAAGGCATTATATATCACTGGTTAGTGAGAGGTTCCTTCACCTTATACTCATGGTTACTTCACCTTATTCTCATTGTAACTATGCGAATTGAAATTGCGTCTCTTTGGTAACTTAATTTTTCCATTGTAATATGGATTAAGTCAAATTCTATTTAGGTAAGATTATTTTATACTTCTTAACCTATCATAACACAAAACTAAAGAACTCGTGTATTTCCAGCAGGTGAAATTGCACTTATAAGAAATAGCACTCCAAGGATTATGAGGTAAGAAGTAGATAACTGACTTTAAATAACAACAGAATCTAAATTGCATCCCTAAAAATGCCTTAACCATTACTCTGCATACTAAAGAAAATGAACGATTTTTAATTTTTCGGCTGTAGTCCTCTGTTGTGACTAAATGCTCCTTTCAAGGGAGGTTGATGGACCCATTAGTTTTCAGAATTTTCTATTCTGGCTTAATGGCTCGCCATAGTTTTCTCAAGGTAGGCTGCTCACCGCGGGCTACGTCGGCATTTCATCAAATTGCCCGAGAGAGTTCGCAACAATGTGTAACCGCTCACTCGATGTTGTTGGGGACTTTTTTCAAACGGATTGACAAGCCGACTGCGCTGGATGGAAGGTGTGACGGGTTTCATGCAATGTTTTCTGGGTTCGACAGTTAGGTGCTGGTTTGATTGTGTCTGCATAATATGAATATTTTTTTAATGTGTTCTTGTTTGAGGTTCTGAAAATACGTTTACAAAATGTAGACCAGTGTACACCTGATTAATGTATATGATACTCTCCACAATAGCAAGAACGGCATGGTTCATTTCCCGAACGAGATGGAGCGAGCTAGACAATTTCTGCTAAATCCCATTGTGCCTGTGTTAACGTAATAAGTAAATTATGCTCATGGTAGGTAGTCAACCTTAATGGTTCAGAGCAAGGGTAGAGAAGAGCAAGTATGGCTCTAGAAAAACACACATCACTGTTACATTCATTCTTAAGTAATGAATCATGGAAGAACAGCCGTGCAGAAATATTCCCCAGCTTTAGCAGCTTGGTATGCATACACAGAAACTTCGTTAACCTCTGTATTGCAATCATGCATATCCTGTGTATTAAGGTCCTTCTTTCCAAGTACCACTTTCACCCTGTTTATCAAGCCTTCATTACACTTCTTTCCATAAGCGAGAGTTGGCTCAGTATTACCTTCATATGTTCCAACTTTGGCTTCCATCTATACTCCAAGTCTGTTCTTAAGCTTAACACACACCATGGTGCTGCATTTCTTGCTTCATCTCTCATCAGTTCCTCGTTGGACGAGACGGTAGAGTTCTCGACTAGCACTCTGCTAGGCCCGAGTTCGAGTTTCCGACCGGGCAATGAGGAATTAGAGGAATTTATTTCTGGTGATAGAAATTCATTTCTCGGTATAAAGTGGTTCGGATTCCCCATTAAGTTGTAGGTCCCGTTGCTAAGTAACCAATTGGTTCTTAGCCACGTAAAATAAGTCTAATCCTTCGGGCCAGCCCTAGGAGAGCTGTTGATTAGCTCAGTGGTCTGGTTAAACTAAGGTATACTTAACTTTTCATCTACCACTATCATCATACTCACTCATATGTTTATTTACAAATAGATATCTTAAGTAATGAATCACGATCCTGGTTAACCTCTGTATTGCAATCATGCATATGGTAAGGTCCTTCTTTCAAGTACCACTTTCTTGCTCACCGTTTCCCCTTTGACTTGATTCATTTCCATCCTAGCTTCTGTCACTTCTTCGCTAACGTATTCTTCCTCCTTTGTACATGCACATAAATTTTTTTTATCATGATGTTAAAACTCGAATAATCTCCCATTTTTCCTTTCTGTGGACCCTTTATTTCTTCATCCTTCCTATACCTACAAACAATCTCAACTGTCCCCGTGACCCCATTATAGAATTGTACAAATTGCTCATGCATATCGCCCATCTCCTTGTTATTTAACTATAGCCTACAATTCATCCATTTTTAGTTCAGTCCTTCAACCAAATAATGACCAGATATACCTCCTGCTAGTTTATTTGTGACCATTGTATCGACCGTGTTCCTCTACCATCTATCCTGTACTGACAAAAATTCTAAGAAACTTCTTCACCATTTTCTATTTCATCAGGATCCTTGTAAAAGTTTCCCCTTGGAAACCATATATTTCCAACAATTAATCCCATCCTAAACTTTTCCTCAAGACTCTCTTCCTTCTGAGTACTCCAGGAGCTCCTTAAGCCAGCAACACCATCTCTTTCTCTATTCTCTACCGCATACCCTTGCATTGAAATCACTTAGTATAATCACCTTTTCACGTTCTCCAAACCCAGCCAGGCAGAGATTCATATTCCCTAAAACATTCTCTTTAACTCTTATTCCTTTCCAATCCTCGACCATGTTACAACTCCAAGCATTACAGTTTCTTTTCAATGTTTGGTTGTACTAAAATGTTCAAACTAACACATTTGAACTCCCAACTTTCCCAAAAGTCTTGCTGATACTAAAGGCGTTACCTCATTCTTAGCTCTACCCTGCTAATTAAGCCAGACGTAACAGCTCTATTCCTTAAGTAAATCAACCATCATACGTTTCATCTCTTCTGAACTATATGCACAAATATTGAAAACCTCAAGATGTAACATTTTATTCTTTCCTCTCTGTCGATTTAAGTACAGCATGTGGGGCTACTAACCCCATGGTTCTGGTTATTTGTTGACTTTCACGCAACAGATCAGTGAAGATGCACTTATCAATCATAATCCTCCTAAGGTATAATATAAGTTATTCCCGAGGTATACTGAACTGGATATTAAACGATGTTGGTAGCTTAATATATATATATATATATATATATATATATATATATATATATATATATATATATATATGTGTGTGTGTGTGTGTGTGTGTGTGTGTGTGTGCGTGTGTGTGTTTTTGTGTGTGTGAATTTCTGACTCATATAAATGTATGTGTACATTATACTGTATGTATATATATATATATATATATATATATATATATATATATATATATATATATATATATATATATATATATATACATATATATACAGTATATATTATACAGTACAGTTTGCGATTACGTTTATTGAATGGTATGAGTAAGTTTATTAATGAAGCTGTACTCATGTTTTTACTTGTCTGAAGTTCACATGAGGGTCGATACATCAGGGCCCATTTCCAGATTAAAGCTTATTGACTGTGTACTTATATCATATTACCAATGTTGTTGGCCAGGAATGTTTTCATTCAGGTTACATTTCTTGCCCAAGTTTACATCCGTCAATTTATTTATTACTTTTTTAGTTAAAGCCTTTCATTTCGAAGCATCTAATCACTTGCCTTTTCTCCATCGAAGTTCAAACTGCTGTAATTGTACTTAAAAAGTCATTGCCTGGACGTTTTAAAATCTTGAGTGTTTCATCCAAGTATAATTATACTGAAGGATTAATCTGTCAGATATCACACTCACTACATACTTTATATTATTTTGTCAAAACTGTAAGATCTGAAATTGGTTTGTCACTCTACATATGAAATATTTTAGAGTATCATGTCTGGCCTCTTTGTCAGGTGTTACCTGTGCGAGATTGCACACCAT
>NC_089776.1:28010288-28040288 GCF_040412425.1 Macrobrachium rosenbergii | reverse complement strand
TTTTAGTCTATTTGATTTCCAGATCTTATTCATTTTGCACATTGTTTGATTTGCCTTTTTTTTTTTTTTTGTCTTTCACCAAACTCCAACACAAAAAACCTGTACTGGATGATATTGTTTCCAAATATTCGAAAGCTTCAACTTCATTAATCCTTTCTCCATGAAAAGTTTTTTCGCCCCATTGTGTTTACTCTTTCCTCGTTATTTCTGTGTTCTCAGATGTATTTATTTAGTCTTTTCTCTAGATATATGGTACTTTCTTTCAAGCAAGCATTATAAATCTTGGGGTAATCTGCTGATTAAGACAGCTTCATTCTCATATTCTAAGTCTCTCAAGTTTCTATCCTTATTTCAATCTAAAAAATTTTTCTTCCACCTCTGACCACTGTTTTTGTTATAAAATACACGTGAAGGGTAAACAGCAAAGATGAAATATTATATATACATACATGCACACACTCATGTATATGTGTGCGTGTATGTATATAGTTTTATATATAAGACCATGAGTGTATTTTCTTGCTCTATTTTTAGAGAGACCTGTTCTTTTTTTCGTTACCGCGTTTCTCGGCATGTCGTTTTTTCAGTGTAAGTATCGGTTTCCTTTGGAACCAAAATTTTCTACAATTTTTCCTTCGGGGCTGTGTCATCAAAGTTTCTTCCCACTAACCCCACTCCTCCCATCGTGTCCCTCCTCTTCCCAGTCTCTTTCCTTATTCGTTATTTTTCTGTCATTATGTACTATTTTATCCCCCACCCTATTCCCCCCCCCCTCTCTCTCTCTCTCTCTCTCTCTCTCTCTCTCTCTCTCTCTCTCTCTCTCTCTCTCTCTCTCTCACTGCCCCTTCTTATTTGCTTCCCTCTTGCTAAAGCGCTTTCCAGCGCTGGTGGAGTAATGTTCTGCCTTCAGTTATGTTCCCTTTGCTTGAAAATTATATTGTTAGTGATGATGGTCTGGACTCGCCTTGTTTTACTCGTCCTCTTCACGGGTTATGGTCGCTCTTACTTCAGTGGCCTTGATTCGCTCGGTTCCCTGCATGCGGTTTCTCTTGTATTTTGTGTTAGTATTGCCGCTTCTTCTCTCTCTCTCTCTTCTTCTGCCTAATTGCTTCGCATCCGGCTAAGTCTTGTCTTATATTCTGTTCACCCCCTCCCTCTCTCTCTCTCTCTCTCTCTCTCTCTCTCTCTCTCTCTCTCTCTCTCTCTCTCTCTCTCTCTCTTAGAGGCTGTACGTACGAGTAAGACACAGAGCTATCGCAATACCAGCATTATCAAAGACAAGAAATCTCTCTCTCTCTCTCTCTCTCTCTCTCTCTCTCTCTCTCTCTCTCTCTCTCTCTCTCTCTCCCTCTCTCACTACCAAAAGGATATTGCACAAATAGAGAGTGTACAAAGGTCCTTTACAGCTAGAATAGAAGAAGTTAAGGACCTAGACTACTGGGAAAGACTACAATTCTTAAAATTATATAGTCTCGAAAGGAGAAGAGAACGCTACAAGATAATACAGGCGTGGAAACAGATAGAAGGAATTACCGAAAACATCATGGAGCTAAAAATATCAGAAAGAGCAAGCAGAGGTAGATTAGTAGTTCCCAAAACTATACCAGGAAAACTAAGGAAAGCACACAGGACATTAATCCACTACGCACCAGCATCAATAATGCAGCGATTATTCAATGCATTACCAGCTCATTTGAGGAATATATCAGGAGTGAGCGTAGATGTGTTTAAGAATAAGCTCGACAAATATCTAAGCTGCATCCCAAACCATCCAAGATTGGAAGATGCAAAATATACCGGAAGATGCATTAGCAATTCTCTGGTAGACATCCAAGGTGCCTCACACTGAGGACCTGGGGCAACCCGAACGAACTGTAAAACTGTAAGACTAAGACACACATTCAAAGGTGCCTCACATTGAGGGACCTGGGGCAACCCGAACGAACTGTAAGGCTAAGACACATGGAATAGGGGATACTCCACGCTTGTAGTTTTGATTATTCCATTCCTTCTTAATAGTTTTGAATGATTCCTTTGACCTTAGTATAACTTTAGTAGCAAAGTGAGGGAGTTCCGTGCATTCTCATTTCCAAGTAAGTCAGTTGATATCTTTCAAAGAAATGGGTTGCAGTTGCCACAATGGAAAGGAACCCGTTTTTCCCGATCCATGTAGTTTTGCATACTCTCCCTTTTCAAGCCGTGACGAATTTTCATCAGGATTCCTGTGAGGGTTTCATTAGCCTGCAATACAACCTCATAATGAAATTCCACAGCCAGTTTCAGCTCCACACTGAACACTTGTGTCTTTTTGTGGCTTTTTTTTTCTTTGAGTGGGTGGGGTAGGGGAAGTGTAAAAAAAATAGCAGTAATGAAAAAAAGGAAAAAAGAAGAGAAGGGATGGTTGTGGTGCTCCCCTTATTGTACTCCTTTTTTCAATGTGAAGCTGAATCTAAAAAAATATATGAGGCGGTGCTGTAAAGTCTAGTTAGAATTATATAGTTCTGGCGTTTTAACTTTATCCTGGTCTCAGAACGAAATATTGCCATATCAGTTTTTTATCTTCTTTGGTGATTGATGCTAAATGGGTATATGTGTATGTGTATATATATACATATATATATATATATATATATATATATATATATATATATATATATATATATGTGTGTGTGTGTGTGTGTGTGTGTGTGTGTGTGTTATATATATTATATATGTCTGTGTATGTATGTATATTGTTTAAATGTGATCTACAAGAAACTTTAGGTGTTCTATGATCAATATATAAGTATTTGTTATGTATTATTATATGTAATATATTCTAATTTGCCTTTTTTCCCGTGAAATCTTCAGGATGTGTGCTCCTTCTAAGTTAGTTGAGGCTGACTTACTGATATGTTTCTCTTTTTCAAGCGATCAAGGATAACATTCCTCATCCTAGGCCTCCTTCTCTCCATTTTCTGACTGTTCTTGTTCTTTTTCTCTCTGAGATTAATAGGAATCAACCACCCCAGAGAAAGATAATTTTAATTCTGTTCGAATTTCTTAGCAGCAAATACCATAAGACGCGGTTATTTTAAATGGTTATACTTCAACAGAAAAGCAGTTTCAGGATCGTGTTTAAATGGTTTACACCTTGACTTGAATGCTTACATGCTAAGAATCTGTAGCAATAATTATCCGAAAACTCAACAAGAAAACAAAATAGCTTGTTTAAAAGTCTTTCAATACTAATTTATGTAATAGACATAAGGACCCATAAAAAATCCTAATTTTGTAACGTTGATATAATATCACGAAGCAGAATTCAAAGATGTACAAGCGACTATTAAAATAAAAAGTTTTAAAAGATCCACTGCAACAAGATTAAGAGTCATACTAACCGCTAAAAGTGTTGCTCTGTCTCGAAAGGAACTGAAAGTTCTTTATAGCATTGTCTGCGTCTGATCATTCTCTCTCTCTCTCTCTCTCTCTCTCTCTCTCTCTCTCTCTCTCTCTCTCTCTCTCTCAACTATTTTTATGACCGAACATGCTTATGCAGATTTTCCTCTTGGCCTTGAGCTAAATGCAGAATCATTGTCGGCATTGCGGGTTCTTTCATCATCGTCGGTATTTCTTTGATTGATGAGAATGACACATATTATTATTATTATTATTATTATTATTATTATTATTATTATTATTATTAGTAGTAGTAGTAGTAGTAGTAGTAGTAGTAGTCGTAGTAGTAGTAGTAATAGTAGTAGTAGTAGTAATAGTAATTGTTGTAGTAGTAGTATTTATTTTGTTGTTAAAATGTCGACTGCCGTAGAAATATTGACTCTTCTTCTTCCATCATCTTTATCCAGAGACACGGCTTTCTAGCTTGTTTATTCGTACGGCATCGTTAAGCTAGCCGAGCATTCTTTCCCGACGCCCAGATGTTAATTTTAGCTGGAAGCTTTTATATTTTCGTATGCTTCTCACATTTCATCTTTTTCTTCCCTCTGTTTTTCACACACGTACAAGTTACTCTTCTTGTGGGTTAGGGCGCGTATACATTTAAAATGGTAATGATGCTTCTCTTCCTTACGTGACTGCAGTGCTTCAGCGCCTCTATTTTTTATTCTATATTATTTTATTGTCTCTGATTTTCGAATTATTTGGATTGTTAGCGTATTCTTTCTACGTTGCATTTCTTGTTCTTGTATATTTTTATATGCGGAAGGTTAGGAAGGTTTAGAAATTAGTGATTATCTGAGACATCGTTGCCTCCAGTATTACATTTTGAATGGTTATTCTTTCTTGCAAGTTGATGGTCCTGTGTGGTTGTTTCAGGGGGATATAGAACTGCCGATTTTAAATGGCTCGAGGCTGTAACTGTTTTAAAGCGTCACACTTCTCACCACCCTTGTTTCCACTCATTATCACCTCTTGATTTTTCATTCTGACACTGTTCTGAGACTTGATGCCTTTTCAATCTGACACTGAATTCCTTTTCATTCTGACACTGAATTCCTACATGCATGTCCTTCATTCGAATATCAACCGACCATTTTAAAAGTGGTTTTTTGGCCACTCTAGTTGCTGGGGCCAGTTACTGGTCGTTATCTACTACTACCGCCTGTGTTTCCTTTAGCTATTCCGTGTCTTGATATCGTACGTTTCTTTTTCACGTCAGACTAATTTATTTTTATTATATTTTAATATCGCACACGAGGCAGCAGCAAATTGCTGGTCTTGATCCTTATGGCTCACCGGATCGCAGATAAATGGATTCGATTTCGTTTTGTTCTTGAGGGAAACTTGGTATCAGGTGCACTGACCTATCTCTCATCGGAATGGTTGTAATTTTTATCTTGTGAATCTATCACTACCGATGCCATAATCCATTTAAAGGCGTTTCCGTATAAATCTTTTCGGCGCATTTCCCTCCTTCCCGTTGGAAAGATCTGATCACTTGAGATGAGTTTTCGATTGCAAGATGGATTACCCAATAAAAGTTTTATTTTCTTAACCAGGATCGTTCGTTACGTATTTTGGCTCGTCGGTGAAATACAGCTGAACATGAATACGATGGTATAGTCATTGTAACGAGAAAGAAATAAATTATGATAATGCAGTAATAAATCGCGGAGATATTCGTGGGATTTCATTGAGTATTTTACGCTGATTGTTATAAATTTGTTGTGCATTGCTTCATTAAACATTTAAACATTTACGAGTGTCTTCTTTTATTATGGTACGTTATTCTTTCCATATCTTTCTTTAAATCTTCACCTGTGTGACAGAGTCAACCGGAGAGGGTTCCAAAGTGATATCAACCTGCAGAGAGAGACAGACTATAGAAAAAGGTGATAATTGAATAAATTTGAGGTAAAAGAAAATAAAACCGAAACACCTGACATTCAGGAGACGTCAGCAGAGAGCAGGGATGAATTTGCTCCGCGCTTAAATATTTGGACATCAAAAGATTCCACAACTGAACTAGGCAAACTATTCCACATTTTCGTTTTAGCCAAGGTGAAACTCCTAGCAATCTGATTAATAGTAAATAGTAAATCAGATGCTAGAGAACGACACGCTTTGCAGCAGCGGCTGCCAAGTTTTCACCACATGTCAACGTTATACCTTCAGTTTTGCTTGATCACGTTTCATTGTCAATAGTAAGTGATGTATTTTGGTGTATAGTCTTCATATTTTTGTGATTTTTATTATATCCAATACACTATTAAAGTGCAAGATGAAACCAAATATTAAAAGCTTGCAAACGGTGAATTAGTTGTTAATACAGTGAATTTATACAAAACATCAATAGATTTATTTTTTAGTTAGTAAAAACGTTTTATATTTTCGTTTTTTGTCAGGCAATGTTGCAGACTATATCAAGGCAAAGAACTGTGACAAAATTAATTTGTTAAAAAACATGGCTGCCGCTAAATTACTACTCAAGTAAAGTCTTGAATAAAACGTTTGCTGTTTCTAACGCCATGTACGACGTCATGACGAATATTTCTAAAATTTTCTTTGTATATATATATGTGTGTGTATGCATATATGTATATATACATATATATATATATATATATATATATATATATATATATATATATATATATATATATATATATATGCACATAAAGAAAATTAAAAAAATATTCGTCATGACGTATGGCGTTAGAAACAGCAAAAGTTTTATTCAAGACTTTACTTGAAGTAATTTATTTGTTTTTAAACAAATTAATTTTGTCATGGTTTTTATATATATATATTATATATATATATATATATATATATATATATATATATATATATATATATATATAGATAGATAGATAGATAGATATATATATATATATATATATATATATATATATATATATATATATATATATATATATATATATATATATGTATTGTATGCGTGAGCGCGCGCTAGTTGACTTGCACCGCTAAAAATATAAATATTAGTAATTACGTGCCGCAAATTCATTAAGTGAAGCCACGATGAGGAACATTATGGTGATTTTTATTTTCCTGAATAGAATTTAAAAAATGCTATTTTAAGGTAAATGCCAAGGGAAGACTGATAGGAAGGATATGGTCCCTTTATGGCCGACATTATCGTCAGCTTCATCGTCATCAACTTGGTTATTTTCGTTTTGGAATATAATTGAAGGCAATGCGTGATAGTCCTTAGTGTTTTCTAGATGTATAATATATGCGAATGTATATCGTTTTAGCGTAATTTGAATAATATAAGTATTTCTTTCGACTTATTCCTTTCCTCTTTACCAACTCTACTCGGAGGTAAATCGTTATGATAAATACCCCTCATTATGATGATTTCTGACAGTCTCTGTCAGTTTCTTCCACTGACCCATAATCTGACTTTTTGGATCTTGCTTCTCTCCCGCTTTGCGCGTCTCGAGTTAAGTAACTTACGGGCCGCATCATAGAGGCCATTTTTCCAGATAGCTTTACTTCCCAAGCCTTGACATTGTGGCGGTTAATGTCATCGGTAATTACCGTCCCACTGGTTATTGCAGTGTGCGGTTTTTCTTCTTCTTGCTGTTTTCCAGTGCCGCTGGAGTTGGTTGGCTTCTGCTCTCTTTCTTTTGTATTTATCTTGTGTGTTGCAGTGGTTATCACGGGTCTATTTTTCATATTTCAGTCTATTTGATTGGAGATGGTTTTTTCATATTTTTAGCGGACGAGGTACAGTACCTACTTTCTTTATGATTTGAAAATCTGCTTTTCAGTGTCCTACGTGTATTCTCATTTCCTTTGTCTGTGTGTATTATAGCTAAGGATCACAGTTTTTATAGCAGGTTACAATAATCTTTGATATTTTAATTTTTTTTTTACTGAAAATATTTACTTATTGTCGTGGGCAAGCGTCGGAGAAGGAATGGTCTCTTTGCTCCTCATGATTCGTACAATAGTTTATATTGTCGCATTCTTTAATATCTTTTTCATTGTATTGTAACAAGCAATAGCTACTTCATTCCTGGTGCTCGTGTGAAAATTTCTTCATTATAACTTATTATTATCAAGCGAATAACGCCAGTTCTTTCGTTCTGAGGTGTCCCAGGAGAAGGATCAACTCACTGGAACTCACAACCATATCTGCGTGATTTCTGCGCATTTCTCTTGATACATAACATGAAGCACGTCACTGCTTTTCAAACATGGTTTGCAAAGCTATTTCTAAGTTCGATACTTTAGCCCACTAAAATGCTGGGACTAACGCTCACTTGGGATCTTTAGTGTGATATATATATATATATATATATATATATATATATATATATATATATATATATATACATATATAATATATCTCTTGATATATTGAAAGATATAGCCAAATCTATTATATATATGTATATATATATATATATATATATATATATATATATATATATATATATATATATATGTGTGTGTGTGTGTGTGTGTGTGTATACATGTATAATGTCCAAGTTCTCTTGAGTCTGAATTTATTGAAAGATGAAAAAAGCCAAATCTAACATTAGGCAGACAGAATAAGATTTCGAAATCAGATAGAAACCGCATGCGAAAGGGGAACAGGACCAGAAGAGTTAGAAGACCATGAGGCACTTCGATGAGAACTATAAGAAGGGAGGTAAGAATCACGTGGAGATCTGCCGAGGACAAATCACAGGAAAGACGTGTTTGTCTAAGTTTCCAAGAGGCCCTTTGCATTCCGCGGCGTTGGAGGCGGTGATGACGAATTTCCTGTTGCTTTAAGTACGGGCGTACGCTCTCCGAGTGCTTTCCTGCTAATGAAGTTATCCTCATCTTTCAAATATTTGTTGATATTTCTTTTAGAGCATTATTAGTGTTTATTTTATCTTGTGGACGTGACCTGGGTTCGTTGACTCTCCCGTTGAGATCCCATCAATTATTTAAGCTTAGTTTGTCCAGACTCGACCTTGCAGCAGCCCGAGGCACCATAAACAATCCGACGAAAATTAAAGTGAGGGAAATTACTCACCAGTTCAGTAATGTATATTTGTTCTTAGAAGTTTCTATTTTGTTATGACTCGTTCTTCTCCTCCAGTCAAGGTATTATATTGACTGTATAACGTTAGGCTTACGACAGCAAACAAATGCTTTAATCTGACTGCATAAATCTGTTCCTCCTTTTTTTTCCCTCTTCTTTGGATATATTGTCTGAGTAATAATTTTAGTTACATATTGTGGAAAATATTAATGTATACATAAAGATTTAGTTGAATAACCTATAATTGGTTAATAAACTGAGATTGATCTTCATATGTGGAGGTTGAAGTTTAGATTTACAGTTTTGAAGCACAACAGTCGGTACGTGAGTAGTTTGAATGTTGATGCTAGAGATTTAGAATTTTGTTTGGGCTTGTCAGGTAATAATTTTTATGTATAAACGTGTTTATAATAACGTCCTGTCAAAACATAAAAAGCACATGATAGTTTTCAATAACAGTAGAATGCAGAGTACATTCATAATCTGTAAAAAATACTTTTTCCACATATGTTATAAAGGCAAGAGTTTCGGGCACAATTTTTAGTGTTTTCTCTCGTCTTCTTTTGTTAGTACGGTAGACAGATAAATCATTGGTTGAGATTTAGATAGGTCGTTTACATCGACGTGATTTTGTTTTTAACAAAATGCAGTGCCCATAAGTACAGCTATGGCCTAAGTGCTACTCTTACATCGCATTATATTCAGGGCTCTTGGATTCTTGTTTGTATTCATTGTGAAGGATGTGAGACATGTACCTCAAGATCCTTATTTAACTTAAGCCTAAGTAATAGGAAAAGAGGCAGGGTAGGGAAGATAGGACTTAACCATTAAGGAAACAACAGACCATACTTTTCACAGAATCTGAAACAAAAATGTGATGAGGACCTGTCAAGTTAAAATATTTGGTTTTACAGATACTGTTTTTACATCTTTGGTTTTGATAATCTCAGTTCCATTGTTGCTCATAATCTTGTTTCGGTACTCACGCTAGTACACTCCCCATGATTTACGAGATTCTAAACATTACCTTACCTTACCCCAGCTTTCTTCCTTTCCTTTCCTTTTTCCTGTATTCTTCGCGATCTGAGCTGGAAAAGTCCGTTGATCTGCCCATCCCATGGAATTTACTCACGAAAAAAAGAGCAGTATCTCACATTGCTTTATTATTATATATTGAAAAAACGGCGGTCGTCATCCCACTCTTGATATCAGCCCTTTTCATTTTTCACTTCATAAAAAATGTTGTCTCTCTTACTTAGTTGGGTACCAGTGGCTGAATCCACCATTCACGATTGGTTTTTTCCTCATTTTGGAAAAAGTGGAATAGTTAAAATTTCGAGGTACCCTTACATGTATCCTTACTCCTGCATTTGTACCGGCAAACCTAATGCCATTATCTTGCCCACTCCCAAAGAAAGCAGTCAAAAGAAATGGGAAGAAAAAGCGCCTCATCAAAGCTCCTATAGAAAAGCTCTCTTATATCTATACCACACTGCGCAGTATGCTCTTGCTCCCATTCTTATCTTTATTCTTATTAGTATTGTTATTCTCAGCCCTCTCTGGATCTTATTCATATATAATTTTCCTCAGTTACAGAGATGAAGCTTGGAAAGTGGCAGCAGAAAAGGACAGTACCAAGGGAATGGAAGATCATAAATACCACTTCTCAATATAATTGAATATTCACTAGTCTTTTTGTGATGCGAAGCGGACACAACAGAAATTGAAGTTGTTTTGAATATGTCGGAATAAAAGATAAAATAACGAGAGAAATCTTAGCTGAAACCACTTTTTGGGGTTTAGGAAAGCGATTGTTGAAATTCGGTCTCCCGCGCAAAAACTACGGGAAGTTTATTTGAACGGGAGAGGTTTGGGATGGGGGCGGCGGTGGGGCGGTTGTTTGGAGAGTGTTGATAACTTTGAGGACGACACGGCTCACTTGTGTTGTAGAGTTGTGAGACTAACTTCAGGTATTTGCTCTGTAGGAATGGGAGTGAGGGTTTTCTCTTCATCCATCTCCTCAGTTTGCTTACTTTTTCTTGCTGATATACCTGTAGAAACTGAATTTTATGTTTGGATAATACTCCGTTGTATTGACGCTTAGTAAATTAGCATGGCTATTTTACATAAGTAAGTTTTCATAGTAATGCTCGCTTTTTTTTATTCCTGAAAGATGTGCTTTTCGAGCTTAAAACATGTTCATCAGACAGAATATTTACCCAGTTATCAATTAGAATATTGAACGCAAATTTGAGTGATTGGTTTATGTCAGAATGGCGTCCCAAAAATTAATATATTAAAACCAACCCATCCTGCTCTTTTCAAACTTTGACTGTTCCTATTCCCGCCTCATTGCATGCATAAGACTCACTTCATTCCGTTACATTTTTATGTTAAGGATTTTCCAGCATGGTGTCATCACCATCATTATCATCTCCTCCAAAGCCACGTGGTACAAAGGACCTCTGTGAAATTTCACCCACTCAGGCCTTTCCTAGGCTTTCATACCACCGATCTCTACTACGCATCTCCAGCCTCCTGCCACGTAGTTCTCATCCAGGAAGGCCTGGGTCTTCCAACTCCTCTGGTACAAACAGGAGCCTACCTGCCACCATCACGTCTGTTCTCCCCGCGATGGGGCGAACGATTTGGTGCACGAAACAATTATTTACCTTACCATGAACTGCACGCATTCATTTAGTGCTGTGTTATGTCATACTGAGATTTTAATTACTGTGGAATCCGAACCTCTTCCAGATTTAGTTGTTTACATGAATGTTCTCACTGAACAACACCGCTAAAAGTGAGTGCTCAGGTAAGTTGCCTCGCAGGGCCGAATGGTGTGTATTGTCCGTCTTCCAAACTAACGACCATCACATTGTAAATAATCTACTATGTGTGACTTATTTTTTCGAGATTCATTCAAGTTTATGTTGAAGTTCCTTCGGTGTCTTTGACGTCGAATAAAATTTTTTTTTTTTTTTTTTTAGAAATTTGGCCTTTTATTCAAAATTATATTTTCTGTATTTTTTTTTAAAGAAACTGCATGCTAGTCCCTTTTGTTGTCATGGATATTATGAAGTTTCCAAATACAATAAATGTGCAAAAGCAATTTTAATTAAAATGATAATATCTAAATGTTTATTTTTTCATAACGGTAACTTTATACTAGTCTTTTATTTTTTTGTTTCATGCTACATGACTGTAAAATCAGATCGAAAGCAATGAAATGCATGCTGATCTGTGATGCCAAATATTTTCAGTGATGAAATACCGCAGAAATGGGCAAACATTTTTCGTACTTGTTCATGATTGCGTCAACTCAGGTGTACTTGCAAAAGAGTGGGTAGAATATGCAGTTATTATTGTTAATTATTATAATTATTTAGAATATGATTACACATATGTACAAATATTTTGTTAATATCAATAATTTTCGCCTAAAAAAAAAGAGTTGCACATTCATACTTTCAATGCAAAATCATGGATGAACCTCTGCACAGAAAAATTCCACGACGTTCTCACCTACACAGAAGGCTCATCATCAGCTCATTGACCACCCCTCCCTACGCACACTACACCACGCACTTGCATGTACGCTCTGGCTTTTGGTTATTAAAGCCCTTTCTTTCTAAGACCGACTATGCTCTATCTATCCAACACTTTGTAGGTCTTCCTCTCCTCCACCTTGCAAACACTTCTAGGTTGTATACTCTTCCCACCAGCAATCATTTCCCATTCTTTCCAAATGACAGAACCTTCTCGGAGCCCTGAGATTCATCCTTTCAGCTGACAGTCTTTTACCACATACATATACCAACACATTTCTCACCCTTAAAGTCCTCCTTGCGCTACAAATACTGTGCTGTCAATTTGTCTCACAAACGGCAAGCTTCATTCTTTTAGCTACATGCAGTATCCACACTTCACTTCCGTGATGGAGAGATAGTTCAGCAGTCATTTCATACATTATAACCTTGGACGTTCTAAAACCCATCTCGATCTTTTGTTCACGCTGTACTACATTCCTGTATTTACCTATTTTGGGTACATACCTATTTTTTATCTCACCATCACCATTATGTTAATTTATAAAAACACAAACACACATATATACATATATATACATACAGATAGATAGATAGATAAATAGATATATACATTATTCAGGATATGAATCCGGTTCATATGCAAAATATCCCACAGGGGTCATTGATTTGAAATTAAACCTTCTAGAGAATGTGGTGTTGATTTGAAGGAAATTGCATAAAGTAATAGGAAATGCAGTAGGAGGAGATCAGTTATTAGAAAAGAAAAAACAAGTTATATTAATAAAATAAATAAATAAGTAAATAAATAAATATGTAAATAACTGATCAAAGTATAAGGAGAATCGTTTTAGGGTAGTAATGCATTGCATCTGTAGAACTTTTGATGTTCAAATTACACACACACACGTACAGACACATATACACTGTATATATCATTATATATATATACAGTATATATATATATATATATATATATATATATATATATATATATATATATATATATATATATATATATATATATATATATATATATATATATATATATATATATATATATATATATATATATATATATATATATATATGGTCATTTGGTATTGTCTGCAAATGTTAGCCTTTGTTCAGTCCATTCAAAACCCATTTTCCTATCCTCAATTTTCCCCTAGATGTTTTGTTTTTCCTCTGGATTCTCAAACCCCAGAATATAAATATTTATATATGTATGTATATATATATATATATATATATATATATATATATATATATATATTTGCGTTTATATGTATATATATATATATATATATATAGTGAGAACTTGTCATGCGTTTGTGTCGCTGGAATGAATTTGGAATTCTTGACGGGGAACCTTATCTTTTCATATGAAACCGAAGAAAAACACGTTGAACTGTTCTCTTTATATGGAAAGAATCTTAATTAAAAAAAAAAAAATATATATATATATATATATATATATATATATATATATATATATATATATATATATATATATATATATTGCTCACCCCATATAATAACTCGTTAAAGAAGAAGGACAAATTATATATAACTCAAGCTGATATATATATATATAAAATTGATCAAATGGCGAAATATATGACATTGATCAAAGTGAATAGATAACGTTTCCTAAGGGTTGTTGTGACGTCATCAGGTATGTCGATAACGACGTCAGAGAGAGAGAGAGAGAGAGAGAGAGGTCATCTTGCTGAGAGCTCCTGCTAAAGGTAGAAGGTCAACATACTATAAAAGAGATGCACTGGCGGCGTTGAGGGCTGCTGGAACTGCTGCTACTGCTGTTAATATAATTAATCCTATTCCAGTATCACTTTTCATGATTAATTCAGTGCTTTTTACACTTTCACATTTTCTATTCTTTATTTCTTGTAGCTGGCATTTACGTCGCCAGTTGTATATATGCTATATTTTTCCGTTAGCTTGATTTTTCCACCATGTTTATGTTACGAGGTGTATGAATTTTATACTGTCTGTCGATTAGGCCTATATACTACTTATCACCTGCATACCCTGCATTAGCGCTTATTTTTTTTCTCACATCGTGTGAAGAGATGTATCGGGTTGTACTCTAGGCTACCAGGGTTATAAAATTTATTAATCTGTTTGCAAATTCTGCAGTTGGCTATAAATTTTGTAGGCAAAAGGCTACGATCACTTCTTTCTGCCGTGCATATGGAGGACTAGGCGTGGTGTCATTGGATGGGGAGCAAATATCATCTTCCCAGGAGAACCGTTCATACATGGGCCGTATTACAGTCCCTTAATGCTATGCCATCCGATCAAATGGCGAACTCACCCACAGGAGCGCGGAATCGATTGAATATAGCCGTAAAATTCACTGTGTCTTCCCATATTCCTTTTTTATTTCTGTGTTTGAATTTGTTAGTTAATTGTAGATAGACTGGTAACTAACTGGAAAACAGAGAGAGAGGGAGAGAGAGTCTCGTTGTACGTTACAATCTTCTGTGAAAGTTATATACTAGTGTTTGGAACGTCATCTATCAGCTGGAAAAAAAAAAATCCTGAAACCTTGAGGTGAGAGTCAAAAAAGTTTGTGATGGATTGTCGAAAGAGATTGGAAGCACCGATACATATCGCCTGGAGGGGATCAAGGCCCGTATGCATTTCCTAGCAGTAGAGGCATTACAGAAGGTGATTCAGCCATATTTCTGTGTTGAGAATTAAGAAAAAGTGGGAAACTTTAAGGGTCAAGATTAAATCCAGTCTAATTCTGTAAGGGTCGTTTTATCTTTACCTGATACGTGCGAGTACAAAGATAGAAGTAAGGCTGTAAATATTAAGTACCCGAAATTCATAGAGAAATTTTGAACTTTTAAAAGATGTCATATAAAAGTCCTGTAGAAAATGAATTTGGTTTTGTGGTCGTTTTGTAATGAGTAATTAGGAGCTAAATTTTGGACTAATGACTATTTTTTTTAATAAAACATCGCATCTTGTGAACGAGGTAAATTTTTTTAACCTTAGTGAAAATTTAAATATTTTATGAAAAAAAAACTGTCTTATAGAATGTGGTTCTGGTCCGAGATTTTCAGTATTTTTCAGCAGTTTATCTTCTTATTTATCTTTATATTTAACACATAACAAATAGAAAAATTAGTGCCGCTATGCAATATTAGGAAAGCCCAGCTCCTGTCTAAAACAAAGGTGAATTATAGGTGGCTGTGGCATCAGGCTGTTGGGTTGTGAGTAACTCGCTGTAATAAAGAATACTTGTGAATAATAGAACAGGCCAGAAGCTTTGTACATCACCCTTGAGGAGGGAAGCGAATAAAAGATAGAGAAAACAAAATGCGATGTAAAATATTTCCGCATCTGTTCTGGTAAGTACAAGGAAAAATGAAGTCCCGTTTACTTTCGTAAAAAGCGAGCGGCGGTAACATTTGTTTGATCTCAGCTGAAATAGATTTTAGGTTTTAGGAGAGGGAAAGGAGAACTGCTGTAAAAATGGGCGTAGCAAAATTCTGGGAATTAATTGCTATACGAAATTCAGATTTTCGTTTCCAAATGTTTAAAGCTGAATTCAGATTGTTATTTGGAAGTACATTGGAAATGCGCACTTTTCATCACGGTCACAACCTCACATACACATCAATATTTCATATATATATATATATATATATATATATATATATATATATATATATATATATATATATATATATATATATATATATATATGTGTGTGTGTGTGTGTGTGTGTGTGTGTATGTATGTATATGTATTTGTATACATAAATGTCATAAATATGTGTATGTATGCACGTATGTGAGTTTATGTAAGAATAAATAATGTGGGCATATCATCTTGATCGCATCATTGTTTTGTTTTCAGGAAGGTTATTACATTTATCATATTTTATTTTCCACTCATTCTGACCTTCCTTTTGAGCTTCTCTTTTGCTTCGTGTCTTCTAATAGTCTGTCAATCCTCGGGCGCTTTCTCAATTTGTACTTAGCCATTTCAGCTATTCTTTTTTTACCATGAACCCTATCCCTCTTTTGTCGACTTTCCAAATAACAGCCACATTTTGTTTTTTGATTGGCTATCCCACTTTTTTCTGTTCTCTTTGTAAGTTCAAATCTCTCTTGAATGCAGGCTAAGACTAGATAAGAGATATGGACATTGTCAAGTCCCAGTTGGAACACATTGCAACCTTGTCCCTTTCGAAAGCTTTTTTACCATTGGTGACCTTGGCCTTGAGATGCACATCTCCTTTATCATAAAATTTACATAATAGATCTATGACCGTCGCCTTGATATTGAACCTCTCCCCCGCTCCCACACACACACACACACACACACACACATCTGTTATGTGTGTGTATGCGTTTGTACGCCCGTTGCGTGCCAGTACGTGAACTTTTTGAATGGCAATTTATATAAATTCTTTGCGTGTGAAATTTTTATATAGCCGCCTTTGATGTCCTCTTTACTACGCGATTCATGTTAGAAATATACGTATGATTGCATTGCTCAGTTTATTGTTATTCAACCCATAAGCACACGTTCAGGCGCATTCACAATTTCGAAGGGATTTTTGTGAATCATTCCTATTGAAGTATATACGAGAGGACGCTTTAAAATGCACAGCACCTAGCATATTATTACTGAGAGAGAGAGAGAGAGAGAGAGAGAGAGAGAGAGAGAGAGAGAGGCTCTTACGCAGATATCAGTGTCGTATTTTCCCCCCGGGTCTGATCAAAGCAAGCATCGACTTCTTGGGTTCCCTCGGGGTGGCATTAACCTCCGACGGCGGAGGTCGTTCTCATTCCCTATTTAGCAAAGGACACGCGATGCAGCGAGAGTCGAAGGCGTTATGCTCTTTCGTTTTGATAAAGGGTGAAATGACCTGAAATTACATCGCTAATGAGCTTTTAATTTTTTACAGAAGTGAGGTTTACACGTACGTATTCACGGCATATTCTCGCTATCTGCATTGTTTTCTTCATTACTGCAACCCTTTTAGGGGTGCATGCACTGCAGGCATTACTAAAACGTGTTTGCAGTTTCCATTCGGCGCCTGGCTACACCAGGCTTTTAGTCCTTACTCTATCTGCATCCCTGTTTCCTTTCTTCAGTCTTGCTGTCCAACACCTGTAACTATTTAGCGCACCTAGTTGCTCATTGGACGGGTTGGTATCGTTCTCGGCTAGCACTCTGCTGGGCCCGCGTTCGATTCTCCGACCGGCCAATGAAGAATTTATTTCTGGTGACAGAAATTCATTTCTCGTTATAATGTGGTTCGGATTCCACAATAAGCTGTAGGTCCCGTTGCTAGGTAACCAATTGGTTCCTAGCTACGTACAAAAAGTCTAATCTTTGAGCCATCCCTAGGAGAGCTGTTAATCAGCTCAGTGGTCTGGTTAAACTAAGATATACTTAACTTTACTTTACGCACCTGTGAGGGTTTCTCCCAGTTCCACCTTTAGATCCGTGTACTTCATTTCCACTGTTTTCATTTAGCTGTCTCAATCTTGCTGTCCATGCACTCGAACATCCTCTTCACGTTCTTAAGAGCCTGAGTGGCCAGAAGTGCTGCTGTGCTTGGACTGACAGATTAAATTTCATACATGAAAATTCGTGAATTCCATGTACTTTAATCCCCTTATTGCATCAAAATATTGACATCAAAATTGCAATTATTTAGGGCAGTTAAAATAAGATTACATTTTTTTCTTGAAAGGTAAGTTTTAGAATATTCGAATAAATATACACGATGGATGTTATTTAGTTATATGTAACTTGAATTTACAAAGAATTTGACCAGAGTGGTCATTCTGTTTTTTGTTATTTGTGCATTAAGACATACCTGCATCATGGATCTCTCTCTCTCTCTCTCTCTCTCTCTCTCTCTCTCTCTCTCTCTCTCTCTCTCTCAATACTTCTTGCTATCCGATTTGCAGTTGGACTTGGTAAGTGCTAACACAACTTTAGAGAAAAAGATAACATCAGAGTCTTAAGTTTAAGGCCTGCGTCTTTGTTACTTGAGTATTTGCATGGAGACTAGTGAGTCAAGAATTATCAGCAAACAATTAATACAACTTTTATTTGCCGCCATTGGCAAGGTTAATCAGTGTCACAAATTTACAATATATATATATATATATATATATATATATATATATATATATATATATATATATATATATATATATATATATATATATATATATATATATATATATATATATATGTATATATATATAGAAATAATCAACACACAATCACGTGTGTAACAGAAATAAATTTCTGACTCACATCAGGATCGAACCCAGGTCTTTCAATTGAAAGGTAAGGGCGCTGCCCACTTGGCCATACAAGTCCTAAAAGATGCTCTCAGGTTCCAACTTCTTTTAGGACTTGTATGGCCTAGTGGGCAGCGCCCTTGCCTTTCAATTGAAAGACCCGGGTTCGATCCTGATGCGAGTCAGAAATTTATATATATATAGGTGTGTGTCTGTGTTCGTGTAGGTAGATCGTTTTTAAATAGGGAGAACAAAAATTACAGCATGCGTTTTGAATTACATATAACGTAGGCGTGGTATGAGTTACGGCGAAAGAAGATAGAGATATATGGCAATACGGCAGGTAAAGCAGTTTCCCATATATACATTATTAATTGGAAGCAGAGTAACGACAGAGTAGGCACAGCAACAGAACGGGATGGAACGTCATCCCCATCAGAAGGCCCCCGCAAGAACACGTGTGAAAGACCACGACTGATAACCAGCAGCGATTAATCAGGGCGAGACATTATCGGTCGCACGATTATTCAGCCCCGCGATAAGGGGAAGAATCGCTTCCTGTGGAGGCTTTTTATCTTGTTCTCATTTTCCCTTTCGGATATTCTCTTTTCTCTTGTTATTCTTTCTTCGCTAGCTTGAGTCTTATGGTACCTCGACTAAGGATTCTCTCTCTCTCTCTCTCTCTCTCTCTCTTCGGTGATTGTATTTATATTCTTTAGACGTTTAATTTACATAGTGTCTTCTCTTTGTTAAGAATATTTATTATTAATATTAAAGAACGACATTGCCACTGAAAGAACAAAACTAGTTATTGATCAGAAGAGAGAGAGAGAGAGAGAGAGAGAGAGAGAGAGAGAGAGAGAGAGAGAGAGAGAGAGAAGTGAAGGGCGATCTTGGGAAGTGAGGCAGTTTCCTCTATATGTAAGGAGGGTTGGCAGGTATACAGGAAGATGAATAATTTAGGTGATAAACGCTTTCCTGCGTATGTAGCCGTCACCGTTGCATCAGGGTTTAATGTCTGAAATCTGAAGGCAAAAGTAGTGTTCCACATTTCTGTTCTCACATTCTCACGGACAATCCGTAAATTCATCTGTATTAGTAGAAACCGCTGAATTCCAGTGGATATCCTGTTGTTATTAACATTATTGATCATTTTACTGAATATATTCTTGTTCCTTTTCATTCCATGTATTTTTTTGCTCAGTCTCGTTTTTCATTTATATTTTTACGTTCTTTATCTTCTTGTAAGAGTGGCTGTCCATTTTCATACAGTTGTACAATTTAAAGGATTTCTTTTCCTTTCATGTTATGGATCACTCAACATTCTTATTTCGCTTAAAATCCGCTGCCGTGACGCCACATTGTTAAAAGTGTTGCATCAGCACTTTGGAACGTCACTTCTGTCAGGTGGTAACGAACTTGAGTCGTATAGAGTTGGCAAGAATCTAAGTTCAAGTTAAGGTGAAAAATGAAAGAAAATTTCTTCCTTTTCCTGCAGATACTGTCAAAAGTCATTACATTCTCCGAAGACGGACTCTTCACTTGAGCCGAAGCAGACTGTGGGGTTAACTCTCTCTCTCTCTCTCTCTCTCTCTCTCTCTCTCTCTCTCTCTCTCTCTCTCTCTCTGAGTTACTATTGTTACATCCATACTTAGTTTTCCCATTGAAGGCCAGTTATTTTTACTCACTGCTAGCATTAAAACGCGTCCAGTTTACCAGACAGCCTTTAAGTTAAAATATATACGAAGAATGTACATGAAATAGTCTTTTTAAGGTAACAACTGCTGTTTAGTCGCGCAGATATATTTTTATGACAATGAATAGGGTGCAAAGGGAACTGAGTGAGGTAGGGATAGCAAATATTTAACTGATGGAAACTGTACATACGACTTGTATCAGGAGGCTTCCTATAATCCACAAACACGATGTCTCTCCCTCTCTATTTTGCCCAGTCACGTTTTGCAAAGGAATATAAATTTCCTTGTTCCCGGATTTTTTGGATATGCAATGATAACATTGCAAGTGTGGTAGTTGCACAAACACACATGCACACACACACACACAGACACACACACACACACATATATATATATATATATATATATATATATATATATATATATATATATATATATATATATATATATATACTATATATATATATATATATATATATCTAATCACCCTTTTCCTCATTGATGAAGTGACTCCAGAAGGTGTCAGCCTTCAGGTTCTCAGTCTTTTCTTGGGGGGAGAGGCTGATGTCGCCAACGCCATGCCTTTCTCTACTTTGGCTTCAGTTAACTACCGCGTATTTAAATCAATACTTTGATCAACTAAGTCACAATGGCTAATTTTTTCGGGGACCGGGCACAAAGATCTTCCTGAAAGAGTTGCCCCCAACCCCCAACAATTCACCGTTTCTTGCTTGTAAAGTTAAGTAGACATTCGCTAAGCTGTGGACACATATATATATATATATATATATATATATATATGGACACTATAAATATACAATACATATATGCATACTTAAGATATATATATATATATATATATATATATATATATATATATATATATATATATATATATATATATATATATATATATATATATGTTTACACTGAAATGTATTTTATTCAATAATTTGATTTTTAGTTTATTAATTCTCTTCAGTTTTAGAAATATTTTACAGGTAATTTCAATGAACTGGTTTTTTAGTAAAGTTTACTTTTAAATGAAAATTCCATTTATTTTCTTTGATCCTGGCAACAAACGGCTTTCTCATTCCCGTGTTACTTTTTTAAGATGTTTTATTGTTGTTAAGAACACAGAATTATAACATTTACTCACCCTTGCAGTTTGGACGCCACAATTTGCCTCCACAGTTTCAACTCTTTTTCTATCATTTGCTGTCACCTTCCACACTTTGCGTCCATAAATCATAGTTAGCTCAGTAATTCCTTCATACATTGCCTCCTTACTTCAGTAGGCTTCCAGAACTCTTCCTAATCTTTTTCACAAATCTTCCCAACTTCCTTGCTTCAGTTATTTTGAGAAGAACCTCTTTGTTTTTTTGTTTTTTTTTTCCACCATTACCCTTCATATTCACTGCCAAATACCTATACGAATCAACACTGATGCTTCCACCTGCCGTATTAACATACTTTATGTTCTCTTTCTGTTTTCAGCTTACCATCGCAATTTGACTGTAGCTGATATTTTTTAACTTTTCTTCTCTTGCAAATACTTTCACACTTTCAGTAGTTTATTCAGTTTCTAATATTATTTCCAGTGGAAAGTATATGATCTGTAGACATAAACCATTTTACACTGCATTCATAACTCATTTTCGTATCCAACAACTTTATACCTACAACCCCACTGTCCATTGCCTCTCTGACTGCTCACAACACTTGGTCCATGATGATTTTTAAACAATCATGGTGACCACATAATCTTGTCTCAGACTTTAACATTCCAGAACCCCCGTGTCATCTATCCTCAGCACTGTGGGCATGATACTTATGAAATATCATTAAATTTATATTTGAAAATTTTCTTATTACTGTGATGCAATCAAAACTATTCGTGCATTCATCAGTCGGCGGCATGGAATTCCGTGCCCTTTTTAGGAGAACGAAATACTCATTAATGTGGACAGAGCAAATGAAACCGTTCGTCCGAGGGTTGCGGCCTTCCCGCAGTAAAATTAACCCCAAACAAACTTATTGTGGAAAACAAGTGTTTAAACGGGTGCCATTAATTGACTCGTGGTCCATTGGACCCAAGTCAATAAAAACTGGAATTGTTAACGCAGAGCGAGCATGTCGTCACTCGGAAAGTTCAAACAAAACAGCAAATAAAAAAAAGGACGCATTTGTTGCGCGCTCTCTTTCTCTCTCGCTGTTTGGCGTTCCTGGTTCTCAGTAGTTTTTGTCGTCAGTTAATGCTTTTTCGTCTGTCTTTTTGTTTGTCATGGAAATCTTTTGTAAGTTCTGTCTTTGTAAACTCTCTCTTTTTAAATTCAAAGAAATTTTTAGTAGTTTTTGCAAGATTAAGTGTCTGTCCTATGTGTTTCTTTTACTTTTTTTTAGTCAAGTTTTTGCAAGATTAATGTACGTTTACCACTGTTATTTGTATATGTGTTTCTTTTCACTTTTCACTTTCTCGGTGTGTATATATATATATATATATATATTATATATATATACTATATATATATATGGGTATAGTTAGATAGATAGTGCGTGTGTGGGTGTGTGTTGTGTGTGTGTGTCCGCGCGCGTGCATTTCCGTGGGTTGGTTATTTTTGTGGGCTTATATCTGTTCAGTTTTATCATTTAGTAGTAAAAATAGCAACATATACTTGAGTAATATTCTGCCGGAAGAAGTTTTTTCTTTCCGGTAACAAACTGGAGGATTCCTAATTTTAAAAACTAAATAAAGAAGAAGCGCAATAACATTTTCGAAGCAAGAGTAAGAAGATTATGAACGCTGAGGTGTAAAATAATGAGAATTAAGTAAAGGAAAGGAGACGAGCATAAGGTTTCAGAACAGCGTGAGCGAAGCGGAAAAAATTTGATGAGAAAGCAGAGGCCATGTGAGAAGAAACCTTTAGTAGAGAAAGGATGAGGAAGAGAAGAAATATCAGGTTAAAAAAAGAAAGAAGGATAGTAATTTATGACAATGGAATGAGGTAGGCAACAAAAGGGGGGACAGAGAGAGAGAGAGAGAGAGAGAGAGAGAGAGAGAGAGAGAGAGAGAGAGAGAGAAAGGGACGGAGGAGCAGTGAGTTAAATAAGAGCAGGAGTATCAGTGTCGTAGAATTTTCTAATTAAAAAAGAGGGAGTGTAGAGTTTCGCAACTTAATTACTTCGACCAATGAGAATTTAAGGTATTTATACTTAGTCGCTGTACTGCTTTTCTTTCACTTACCTCTAGTAGAAATCGGAAAAGAAAAAAAATAAAGAATTGACGGATGCTTCATTATAGAATTGATATTTTTTCATTTCTCTTTTTTCATTTACCTGAAAGAGCAATCAAACAGCGAAAGAAAAATCGCTGCATGAATTTGTCGTTTTCCGATTTGTGACGGCTGGAAGACCTTTCGTTTCATCGTTTTCTTAAATATTTTTCCTTCTGGTAATGATGAGTGCACTTTTAGCATAACTCTTTCCAAACTGTTCCGTCTTCATTTTATAGCTCATTTTCCGTCGACGTTGCTAGGGAAACTTCTCTTCTTTCAGTCTTTAGTTTTTAATTTGAGTACAAAATGGTCGAAGTGAATAATTTACTTTTCCAAACAGGCGACAGAATAGTTTATTTATTTAGTGATAATACTTGTTTCTCTCGCTCTCTCTCTCTCTCTCTCTCTCTCTCTCTCTCTCTCTCTCAGTGGCTCCCAACCCATCTCATTAGTGATGTGAGATCGATCCCGTGGGAAAATCGAATTGCGTTCGTTTCCTTAAAAATTCCATTGTGCATTTTTTGCATGATTGTACAGTACATTATGTAGCTAGTGGTGTTTAACTGTGAAGTGCTGCAATCTCATCCCAAATTACTTGCTGGAAAACGAGACGGCAGCACCTCCTATGACTACCCTTAATTTGGAGGAAGGCTTACTGTAATTATACACACAGACACACATATATATATATATATATACATATATATATACACACACGCAAGATTGGAAAACGTTAACGAACAGTCTTTTTTTTTTTTTTTTACCAGAGACAAACTTAAATGTAATAAGATCAAAGAGGTTTGTAATAAGTTCCTTTTGTATGGAATAATAATAATAATAATAATAATAATAATAATAATAATAATATAATATAATAATAATAATTTTACGCTTCCACCTCCAGATGTACTTCGGAGCCACGGTCTGTAAAGACGAGCTCAGTAATTACGGCTTATACCTCTCACACTGAACTGTGCTTTTGTTCAAGCAAAATTATGTGTTGGCTCCAACTCCTAAATACGTGGAGAGTGAGAGAGAAGGAGGAGGAGGAGGAGGAGGAGAGAAAAAGGGAGGGTGAAGTTACGTATTTTAAGCCTTTCCTTCTTAATTTTATAATTATAGATTAATGTGAGCCACACTAATCCACACCTTCCAGGAATATGGAAATTTGAACCGGCTGATCATTATTTTTTTTACTTATATGATGTCCTCCGATATCTTTCTTCTTCTCATAATTATAAACATGACAGTAATTAGTATTTGGTTTCTCTGAAGTCTTTGGTAGAGGTCAGTCAAGGATATTTTTTTGTCACACAAATATACACACACATATATAATATATATATATATATATATATATATATATATATATATATATATATATATATATATATGTATGTGTGTGTGTGTGTGTGTGTGTGTGTGTATATATGTACATATGTGTGTATTCATATATGTATAAATATGTATATGTACTTATATATGTAATATTAATGAGTGTATGTGTAGGGTGACAATGTTGATTCAAATTTTATTTTTGTCTCCTTAAAACTATATAAATTGAAAATGGTAAATTTCACGGAAACTTGTGTACCAGTACAGTAAAAACTTGAGGTAATATAGAGGAGAGTCGAGGCGACAACGAGTCCCAACCCTGGGGACGCTACATTTCGTCCCTAAGCTTGGAGCATGGTACCGACAATCTGCGTACTCTTGTAGAGAGAGGCCAGTCGTGTGAGAGCCCAACCTCGGTTGTTTAATGTGGACACCCCCTTTTCACATAAAAATTAGTATATGAATTTATTAATAAATGAATGTATATATACAGAGAGAGAGAGAGAGAGAGAGAGAGAGAGAGAGAGAGAGAGAGAGAGAGTCGTGTCTGGTATTATGATGCTTTCACCCAAGGTAAAGAGAGAGAACTTGCTCTCGCCTACTACAGGACGAGTTGGAATAACCAGTGTGGAGTGAAAGATAATGGTGCATTATATTAAAACTCATTGTGTTTCTGTTAATGTAAGTAGGAAGTAAGGCACTTTGAAGATACATCTAAAGAAATTATATATATATATATATATATATATATATATATATATATATATATATATATATATATATATATATATATATATATATATATATATATATATAAAGAGTTGATGAATAATCAACTAGTCATAAATTTTAATGAAAATATATTTACATTATATGTATATATATATATTATATATATAGATATATATATATATATATATATATATATATCTATCTATATATATATATATATATATATATATATATATATATATATATATATTCCAAATGACAAATCAATATTGAACGATCTAACTGACATGATACACCTAATGGGGCAAGTATATAATGCAATATAATTTTCCTAAATCCTATTCAGGGTGAATTGTGGCTTTATGTCATCAGCTGAATAACAAATCACAGTTCAGTATTACAGGCTGAAGTTCACGTTCTGATCCAGCTTTATCCTATTCAGGACAAACTGTGTTTAACCTTTATAATAAATAAATAAATGAAAATTAATCAGCATTCAAATTCATCATCTAACCATCGACTTACGATTACTGTTTTGAATTTAATATTATGATCTGTGCTTACTACCCACGAAATCCAATTATACCTTAGACTCCCAACAGAGATCATTTTACGTAACTATAGGGATACCAGGGATACCAAGTAATTATATGGATGACAGTATAATATATTCTGTAGTAGTTCGAAAACAACATCTCTCTCTCTCTCTCTCTCTCTCTCTCTCTCTCTCTCTCTCTCTCTCTCTCTCTCTCTATATATATATCTATATATATATATATATATATATATATATATATATATATATATATATATATATATATATATAATAATTTATATGTGTATGTATATGCATATATATACAGTTGTATATATATTTATATATTTATATATACTGTATATATGTGTATATACATACGTATATATACATATATATAAATATAAATATATTTATATTTATATATATTATATTTATATATTTATGTTATTTATATATATATATATATATATATATATATATATTTATGTATATTTATGTATACACACACACACACACACACACACACATATATATAAATATATATATATATATATATATATATATATATATATATATATATATATATATATATATATATATACATTATTCAATATACATTGTGTGTATAGATGTTTTCGAAGTGCTATAGATAATTTCATACTGTCATTCATATCATTACCCGTTATCCCTATATTTACATAAAATAATCTCTGTCGGGAGTTTGAAGTATGATTGGATTTTGTTGGTGGTAAACATACGTCGTAATATTAGATTGAAAACAATAATTGTAATTCGATGTTTACATGATAAATGTGAATGGTGGTTAATTTTCATTTCTTTTGTTGTAAAAGTTAAGTTTAGTTTTGTTATGAATAGATTTAAACTGATCCATAACTTAAATTTTAGACTATGATTTGCTATTCAGTTGTTAACACGTATCAAAAATCCATCTTCAACAGGGTTTGGGTAATCAGGACTGTATTTTTTACTTGACCGGATTAAGATATATCATGTCAGTTACATCGTTCAATTTTGCTTTGCCATTTGATTATATACACATATATATATATATATATATATATATATATATATATATATATATATATATAAATATATAATTGTATATATATATTTATATATATATATATATATATATATAATATATATAATTAATATATATTTATATATGTATATTATATATATATATATATATATATATATATATATATATATATATATATATATATATATATATATATATATATATATATATATATATATATATATATATATATATATATATATATATATATATACACACAGTGTATACAGAGAGAGAGAGAGAGAGAGAGAGGGAGAGAGAGAGAGAGAGAATGTGTTTTTGTGAAATCTGATTAAGTACAGTTTAAGTTCATCATGTGGTTATTACAGCTGACAGATGCAGTGTTATTATGAGTTTTTTTGTGTGTTATATACGTCTTTCTTTTTTTCATATTTTCCATGTATGTTTCTGTCATTTGTTGCGAGTGTTATTTGTAATTTGATGGCCTTGGTAGACTAAATGTTTGTGAAAATTTGCACATTTCGAATATAATTACGACATTTTAATAATAAAGAATTAGGAATCAGTGCTTAGTGGAACAGCAAACTTCATCGTAGTGACGGAGTTGTTCAATAATAGGAATAATAATGGAAGCATTACGCCATGAACTCACCGCCTAATAAAATGTATCTTTAATGCTCACCGTAGCGTCGGGTATTGACACCAGTATCGTGTTGTGGAAACTGGGTTGTTACTATGGTGATTGTCTGCTGTCTGGCGTTGTCATGTCTCTTTCTCTATGACTGAAAATTAGCTGAGAGAGAGAGAGAGAGAGAGAGAGAGAGAGAGAGAGAGAGAGAGAGAGAGGGGGGAGTAGAAGTCCCACTTTTCAATATTCTTGTGAAGTTTAAATGAATATTTGCTATTGGTTGGTGTACAAATAATGAAATATGGAGAGAGAGAGAGAGAGAGAAAGCATGTGGGTGAAGATTGTTGCTTTTGATAGGTGTACAAATAATGAAATATAACGAGAGAGAGAGAGAGAGAGAGAGAGAGAGAGAGAGAGAGAGAGAGAGAGAGAGAGAGAGAGAGAGAGAGAGAGAGACTCGAGGAAATGTGGAAAAAGACACAGTAGGTATCAACATAGGAAGAAAATAAAGCATAAGACCCCTTAATGGGATTGGTGGTTATCACAGCGGAGTTGCCTTTGGAATGAAGACATACACGTTGGGGAAAATCAGGAATCAGAGATCGGAGAGAGAAATTGGAAGAGAAGTTCTCGTAAAAATGGAAAATGGGATTAATTTGGCCCGGTTGATGTAGTGGCTCTGAATGGACTTATGTAGGTGGTCTTCTGTCTGACAATAAATATCAATTTGGATTATTATTCGGCAAGTGAAGCACTTCAGATTCCTCATAAAAATCTACTCTAATCACAAGACATTCCTCATAAAAATCTACTCTAATCACAAGACATTCCTCATAAAAATCTACTCTAATCACAAGACATTCCTTATAAAAATCTACTCCAATCACAAGACATATTTTAATTTTTCTATATCGTTAATTAGTATCATTATTCCTTAACCTAATGTTCTTAGTTGAAGCCTCTTGGCCTTACGGCCACTTTGCCAAAGTTTTAGCCCTATTTCTCTACACTATTCGAGTTCAAAATGGAATCTTTTACATTTTCAATTTTCATTTGTAAATTTTATGGTCTATACTAATTTTTTGGCAACCTAAGGTAAGGCGCAAGTGAAAGGATTTGGACTTTCTTTATCTGTATATAAAAATGGCGTATTTATCAATATCCTTTACTATGAAAGCAAAACTGTAAACGATATTATTATTAATATTCTATCCATAACACATGGATATATATGACTGAGCAATCCGTAGTTCGCCATGTCAACCGAAATCAAAGTTTCCGTCTAATAGAAGCAAATTGTTGTAAGCTTTATTAATGTACGCATATAACCTAATCAGTCAATGAAAGTAAACGTCTTAAGTGCAAAAAGGACAAAAACGTTTGAAATAATTTTATTTACCAGGGGACAAAATGAAAAATACCATCAACCGCATACCCCACGTCCCCCTCCCACCGGCAATAGATGTAGGTGGTCCAAAATTAAAAACTAACTGTTTTGAACTTCCCAATGATGTTGAAAACAGCAAGATTAATCCTAGGATTACAGGCATTCAATTAATCCCATTGGAAAAATTGTGCATGCAATTTCCTCCTAACTGTTGTACCGTAAGCTGCTGGTCATTTATCATGTATAGGATGTCATTTTTGGCATAGTGATTTGTTATTTGTTCGTCCACGTATTGCTCCCTGAAAAATGAATTGCTCTGAATAGCAGCCGAAGATCAGAATATAATGCTGTCGCCGGAACGGGTCGCTCCAGATATGAATTGTTTGAGACGTTCGTGCATGTTACTGCCGCTTGCAATAAGAGTATCCACAGCTCATGGATGTGATAGCACAGCGCCACCATAAATTGTTTAAAATAGCGTTATGTTGATTATCCCTCTTGTAAAGTTTTATACCTCCGTCAACAAAATGTTGAACATCTTTGTCAAGAGAATATTTTCCTAATATCCTTGTCATAATATTTATAACTATTCCATATAATAACATCTTTACCATAGCATTATTTGGGTTTATTCTAGAGAAAATGTTTTATAGAATCTTAGTTATGATATCTTATAACTTTATCATGATCTCAGAAAGCAGTTGCATGATATGGATGGAGTTCGTGTGGAAATTTAATACGCGAGCAAATGAGAAAGAAGGAAACGGGGGTTTAAGTGTCTAGCTTAGTAAAACTCCGAGGATTTCGAGTTGAAATAAATTACCCTATATTTTTTTTCTTCCCACCACTCATGGACGTTCAACTTTTTTGCATTAAAATATAGTAAAGTGTACCACGTTATTCTGGGGCGAGCCAGAATAATCTTGATTCAGTTATTAAATAAGACTTAAGTAATTAAGTGCTTATCCTGCTCCCCCTGCCTA
>NC_089776.1:28005288-28007788 GCF_040412425.1 Macrobrachium rosenbergii | reverse complement strand
TCAGTAATAAATCATCATTCTCTTCGCCAAGTATTGCCTCTCTCTCTCTCTTCTGTAACATTCGAAATATTGTCTGTTTATTTAGAAACCATATATCTATTTATACTGACGTTGCATGATGATAATGATGTTATGTAATTATGGGTAAAAATTTTCTGTTCCAGCATTGTATTAATACAAGTTATTAAATAAATTAAGAGACATTGGCATGCAATTTTTATCCAAAATTCTTTTCAGACATTACTAGTAATCGACAATAACTAAGGTAGTGCAGATGGATATATGTTTTCTTATTTCACAAATAGTTATTTTGTTCTGTGAAAGGTCGCTTTGCATATTAATGGCCATTTATGCTCGGTGTATATAAATACTCGGTAATTTTGATTATTATTATTATTATTATTATTATTATTATTATTATTATTATTATTATTATTATTATTATTAACAGTAGTAATGGTAGTAGTAGTATCAGTACCTATTGCCGAATTGTGTAACAGTAGCTGACTTGACATCACTGTTAATCAGCAGATATTTTCGAAACAGTAATTTTTTTCCGAAATGGTAATAGTCGCATCCATTACACAGCATTCTCTCTCTCTCTCATTTGTCTGAGGTACAATTAGTGTGGGCAATCCAATTTCGATTCCGTTGCTTCCATTCGTACGGAATTTATGTCATCCGTTTTATTTTATGGAAAATGAGTCGTATTTTGAACGTCAGAGAGAGAGAGAGAGAGAGAGAGAGAGAGAGAGAGAGAGAGAGAGAGAGAGAGAGAGAGAGGCAGGGATATCGTTTCCGAGGATATGATGTTTCAGCTTTTATTTATTTATTTTTCGAAAGAGAGAGGGGGATAATTTACTTATTTTGCAGGGGAGAGAGAGAGAGAGAGAGAGAGAGAGAGAGAGAGAGAGAGAGAGAGAGAGAGAGAGAGAGAGGGAGGAAGTAGTTCCAGAGTGGATATTTTGATTTTTAGGTGGAGAGAGCGAGAGTAAGAGAAAAGGGAAATTGTTTAGAGATAGATTTTTTTTTATTTTTGAGAGAGAGAGAGAGAGAGAGAGAGAGAGAGGTTGTAATGAAAATATTGTTTTAATTTTTTGAAGATAAAAAGAAGGATTATGAAAATAATTTCGGGAAAATATTGTAGTTATTATTTTAATGAGAGAAAGAGCACATCATTTTTTCATTATTTTAAAAAACTAAATACAGTGCAAAGCAGTCTGTTTTTTTATTATTATAACTCTTTTTCACTGACGTCCTACAAATATTTTTGTTTTATATCAGTAGTATGGGGCCTTGTTCTATAAAATGAAAATATATCTTTCGTTGTTCTCTTGGTCCACCACACCCCTCAATATTCTTCAAGTAAAATGTTTTCAGCACTTCATCGGAAGATTTGAAGAACAGGCAGATAGTTGATTGGAGTGAATTCTTTGGCGTGCCAGTACAGTGACATTTTCCGGCACAAGGCATGCTGTAAGTTTAATATTTTGACTGCGTACACATTTAGGTAATTTTTATTTTTTTTTTGTCTGTCAGTTTAGACAATCACAGTTGCTTTCTTATTGTCTTAGCATTTTAAAGCGGAGAAAATAATTGTAGAAAGCATTTTATTATTACAAGTTTATTGATTCGTAAACAAATTTCTCATTTATAAGTCACATGATAAAAACATTACATCTTGTATTGCGATATCTCCGTAAGGGTTGCCGCATAAAGGCACGTACACACTCGTTGCATATCCACGTATCGTATCATCGTTGTGTACCAGTGTGGACAGGGATGCGTTACATCGTTGCGTGTCAAAATATGATACAAAGATACGCGAAGTGCTCGATCTGCCATTCATTGGTCTTTTGCCGTCACGTTCTGTCAAAATGGAACTGAATGGCACTGTTTCACCACCAACGATGATTCGACACACGGATACGCGATATCAACGTATCGTATCATCATTGCGTATCACCCATTGATACGATCCCGTGCAACAGGGTTATGGATACGTTGATATGCAACAAGTGTGTATACGCCTTTAGATCTGCCTAATGCGTCACACTGTAAACAGTTTCGAAGGCTTATGCATATATTTTTTTATGTAGGGATTAACTTACTGTTTTTACACTGCACTAGAATTTGTTTTGTTTTAATTTTTTTAAATGAAGGCATTAATATATGGGTTTTATACGGTTTTCATATTCTATTAAAACTTGTCCTCATATTTTTTTTTTTTTTGGCGTACGCACGAATAAGCTTAAGTGTTTTTGCATCGCATCAGGCGCTTTCTGCCCTTTACGTTTGTCTCTTCACGACTAGCTGTTAACCTTCTCTACCTTGGACTGGATCTATTTTTAATCTCTCATTCAAGAAACAAATCCTTCGGACGAGCCCTATAGGAGCCTAGAAATCGTTAAGCTACTTTATGACAATAATATAGTGATGCATTGTTCCTGTATATGTCTGAATTGATGAACCTGTGATTTACGGGCAGGTGTTGCGGCTA
>NC_089776.1:27987788-27992788 GCF_040412425.1 Macrobrachium rosenbergii | reverse complement strand
TGCACTTTCATCTTGACTTCGTCATCCATACTCCTCTCTTCATTTTTGCAATTGGAGTTCAGTTTTTTTCCCCTCTCACAAAACCGTCATATCCTCATCCCACCACTTGGGCGTTTTTCCCCTCTCGCTAACTTCCTATAGGGCACTCACAAACTTCCCCTGTTGACTCTGTGACACAATCCACATATTTTACGTAAACTTCATCTACCTCCATCTCCGGATGCTTAACCCTAATTCATTTTTTTAGCCATCATAGCCAAATATACACATTTCACTTCCTTTTTACCATGCACGTTTTAATTATCTTTACAGCCACATTTTCCCTCCTGCCTCTATCTTAAATTCTCTCTCTCTCTCTCTCTCTCTCTCTCTCTCTCTCTCTCTCTCTCTCTCTCTCTCTCTCTCTGTCTGTCTGTCTGTCTGTCTCTCTCTCTCTCTCTCTCTCTCTCTCTCTCTCTCTCTATATATATATATATATATATATATATATATATATATATATATATATATATGTGTGTGTGTGTGGGTGTGTGTGTGTTTGTGTGTGTGTTTAATTTCTGGTATTTTGCATTGGTTATTTATATCTCGTACGTAAAAGGAATGATTGATGACAAGCATACTTCAGCAATTACACCATTCATTCGAACATCTCTGACTCAAGGATAAAACTAAAGCACAAAAGACCAAAGGTTCCGGACAGATAAATAAAAAAAATTAACTGTAGGCTTTTTCTCACCCTCATTGGTTCCGTTTTTTACAACATAGCTACCTTGAATTTTTGTATATATGCTTATAATATGTGAAGTAATTAAGCTCGGCTTATAATCATTATTTTGTATTTCGCTTGAAAAAAAAGTAGAGGATGCCGGATTTCTTACCCCTATTTAAACTATATTGTTTTATTTTTAAAATTTATAGATTCATTCAGTTTTAATTATGCATATACTTACCCTGTCTCCCTTAATTGGTAGTACAGGTTTAGCCAGATATGTTGGAATTTAGACGTATTGATCGGCTGGCCCGTTAAATATGTTTTAAAATTAACAGGTATCGTATACGTTAAGTTACTTAGAAATGGTGACCATCAAAACGAAAAGATGGAATAAATACTGTTTTCCTTTTCTTTCATTTATTGATTTGTGCGTGCGTAACCAACCGAAGGACCACTCATTTATACCGATAATGTTCTCTTTACCATCTTTGATTCGCTATTCAGGAATTGAATATCAACCGTCTTATATCTCGAAAAACATGGTGAAAAAATACATTGGCAATATCAGTTTTGCTTTATGTTGTCTACGGCTGTTTACCTCATTAATCACTTGATGATGTGAAGCACACAGTATATTTTGTTGATTTAAAGACTTTTGTCCCTCTTTATTAATGTTAAATATGTATGTGTCTGAATAAGCGTTTTTAGTAATTTTATTTGTTGTTTGGATTATGGTTCGTTCAGTGTTCTAGACATTTTTCTCTATTGTGTTATTTCTTTCCTTTCCTCTCTGTTGCTTTTTATATGAATCTTGATTTTGTGTATGGTTTCTATTTTGGTAAAATTTTCGTTGGATTTATTGTGAGGTAAATTCACGATACGCTGTAGTTGTCATCAATAATCTTTGTCATTTTTTCAAACCGATAGAGATAAGACACATGCGCGCCAGACGAAATTGATTTGTGGTGTGACGTGATACTGTCATGGATGCGAGTTGAAACCGGTTGAGGATGAAACTTATTCTTTTAGTTAATTGACAGTTACACTAATATAAAATGACATTTTACGGTTTGTCAAGGTTTGTACTCTTCTTCAACGTTTGGTAAATAAATTATAAAGAATTACTCCGTACTCTGTGAAGGCGACTAAAATTGCAGTGGGGGTACTAGTTGTGTTATATGCTGTGAACAAATTAATTTCCCTTTTAACAGTTATGATTGTTCTTTTAAGGAGATGAAGGAACACAGAAAATAATAGAAGCTTCTACAACGTTTTCGCTTATGTTTAGAAAAGTGATCCCACAAACAAAATATTCTGGTTTACGTTGAAGCTCGCTGTTACTTAATATCGGTCACTGTCCCATGCGTTATGATTGGCTGGTCGGAATGCCTTGTCACCAGTCGGGGTTTCGCGGCCATTATTTTTATGTAGTACTGCTGCGTTTTTATTCTGGTTTACGGGTCGTTAGAAGGAATTCTATGCCATTTGCGAGTTGTGAATAGGTTTTCCTATTTGTATTCTAGAAATGTGAAGTGGGTAAAATTCTGGGCAGAGTCAGTGATTTTTAGTTCCCTTGAATATATTTTCTCTTTTCGGTCTAATGCCGTACATTCGAGTGACATGGTCTTGTATTGTTGAAAGTGTTTGGAGAGGTTTCGACCATTCGTGGATTGTGGTGCCATGTTTCTATTGTACTTATTATACAATACTGTGTATCCCTTTTTGGAGTAACAGTTGTTCTCAAGTACCTGGGTTATATACAAGTATATATACACATACACATGCACATACATACATACACACACACACACACACACACACACATATATATATATATATATATGTGTGTGTGTGTGTGTGTGTGTGTGTGTGTGTGTATGCGTGCGTGTGTGTATGTGCGTATATAGTAAAAGATAGTATATTTGTTCAATTCTTTACCGAAATGCAAAACAACCATTCTTAACAAAATTCTGAAAAGTTCAAATTCTATGCTTATTGCCATATCTTTGGACTTAGAAACTTGTTACGGCGCTGGTGATGTGGAAAATCCCGGCATTTTAGAGCTGTATGAGATATTGGAATACCTCCACTATGGGTCCCACCCGGTAAGGGCCGAATGGTACTACTGTACACATAAAAAGATATAAAGATATGCCTTTCGTACGGGAATTATTTTCTCGTTGAGTTCAGTGAGGCCGTCTGTCTGTCGTTCTTTAGTATACGCTTTCCATTCGTACGGCTCAGATAGTTTTAGAAGAGATCTCTGTCGAACGAAGGTCTGACCATACCTCCGTGTGAGGGAAGTCGAATTTGGCATAGAATGGAACTCGGCAGTGTTTCACTGGTTCTGGCCGGTTGCAGTAATATAGCTCTGAGTAACGATTTTGCAAAATTGGTCAGATGCTACGAAGAACTATATGAAATGTGCTACAGATATTATTATTATTATTATTATTATTATTATTATTATTATTATTATTATTATTATTATTGTTATTAGAGGAATAATGTTCATAATGACAGTTGAGCCGTCACTTGAAAGCTCCCATCTTTATTCATACTATGAATTTTGTATAAAACATGAAGGCAACATAATAATAATAATAATAATAATAATAATAATAATAATAATAATAATAATAATAATAATAATAATAATAATAATAATAATATTATTATTATTATTATTATTATTATTATTATTATTATTATTATTTTAGGTGTGTTTAGAATGAAAAAATGGAGCATTTGTTCCTGTCCAATAAATCTAATAAACTTTTGAAACATGCTGGGAACAGTGCGAAAGATCATGTTTCAATAGTTTTAAATATGCCTTTCCATACATTTATATAATTGGGTCTTTTAATCATTCCAAGAAGCAGCAGCAACAGTTGGTTGAACAGCAGACGAGGAAGAAGCAATAAACTATTATAATTATTGAGATATATCTATGTTGTTTATTGTTGTCATTATTGTAAATCATTTTTCCACCGTCACAATTGCATTGTTATATTTTATTGTTTAGCTTTTGAACCGAAGAAAGGCTACGTGAAATTGGGAGTTATTTTAGCGAATAAATGGATTTGGAAGAATCAGTGAAAGAGGTAATTATTAATGGCATGATTGAGAGAGAGAGAGAGAGAGAGAGAGAGAGTCTGATAGATAATTATTAATTGCATGAGAGAGAGAGAGAGAGAGAGAGAGAGAGAGAGAGAGAGAGAGAGAGAGAGAGAGAGAGAGAGAGAGAGTGTACTGCAAAGGGAGTAAAAACACATGGATAAAGAGCATTGATGACAAGGAAAGGGAGAAAGAGAGAATGATTGATGGCATTAGAAAAAGAATGAGAGAGCTTGGCTGTTCTGTACACAGTGACATTTCACTAGAACAGAAGCGAATCCTGAAAGGTGTGTGTGATGTAAAGATAAGTTCATATCTTGCTTCACTAAATTTCAAGTGCCACGACTTGATAGTTATGAAACGCTCAAGAATAAAAACTTTGATTATTTTGAACTAAAGTTGAAATGCAAGGTAGAGGAACATTGTACAGTGATGATTATTGTACAGAGAGGTTCATAAAACTTATCCTATGTGGTTTTGTACGATTTTTCGGTTCAGACTCAAAATCAAGTAATCAAACTTTTCAGAAACAAGTCAGATACGATTTAAAGACAAGACCTCCACGAGTCACACTCGTCCTGCCCAGCGCACCTTGAGTGGTCAATATGTTGATTTGTAGGTGGTGACATGCTGTCTAAATTAAAGATTATTTGTGCTTGGGAAAATTACTGAGAATATTCAGTGACAGACTTTCAAGATGCAGATGCAGTGTGGAGTGCGATTTCGGAATTCTGGTGTTTCTCGAATGAAATTGTGCAAATGTCGACAATCGTGACTTTGGACATATGCACGTGGACAACGTGTTGGTATTGGAGCAGTGCTTTTTTGGAGAAATTATGTCTTTGCTTCTAAATTTTGTTACATTTATCAACTTTCTGACACTCAGCAATACTGTAGAGAGGACGTTAGAAAATAACAAGCATAGCCATTGAAAAATCAGAATTTCATGAATTATAGAATAATAAATAAGTTTATAATATTAAATCCCTTTCAAGGCCTGTAGGAGTATAATATTTTAAAGCGTTTTATCTTTCAAAATTTTTATGAATGAATTGGTTGCTAAATTAATCAAGAATTATATCTGTAAAATAAAAAGTAATCTATGTGTTGGATAATTCCCTACCCGCGTTTATATAATACAAAATAAAAGTTAGAAGAACTTTTGTCATAA
>NC_089776.1:27972788-27980288 GCF_040412425.1 Macrobrachium rosenbergii | reverse complement strand
TCCCAACGATTAACTGTTTGGGAGGAAGATAAGTTTAATGTTATTATCGTTATCATTATTATATTGATAATAAGTATAATTGGCCTACAGTTACTTCATTTGAGATGTATACCCGGTAGGCAGCAACCACATTTAACGATAGTCTAACAAAATATAACTTTCGATAGAAGGGAGAAGGGCCATCCAACTTTAAAACCTGGCACAGCATATTTCAGGGACATTCATTCATTCAGCAAAGTCCATGGAGATTGTACATGTCTATGAATATTCTAAATTCACGGCATTCTGTTTTGCATGTCAGTCACACACACTTACACACACACACACACACACACACACACACACACACACACACGTCTAACCATCCCAAGTAAAAATAAAAAAATTTCCTTCGTCTTCCCCGCTTCTAGAGGGCCGATTGTGTTCCAAGTCTCAAGCTTCCTAAAAAAAATCCCAGCTTTTTCAAAAAAACTTTTAACGATACTTAAAAATTATTCTGTCAAGGCCCTAGAAAATAGAGGGACTAAGGAAGGAAGAGGGTCACTTTTTAAAGTTATTTACGCCAGGGGTAGAAGAGAAGTCCCAAACTCGATTATAAACTAATCTTATTGACTTACCTTTGGCTACCCCGTACTTCCTTCCTGCATTGATCGAGTGTCACTCTCATTCATGTTTTAAAATTTCTATCTCTTGGGAACGTTCTTGAGATTCCTGCGTCTTTTTCATCGGTATTTTTCTTTCCTTACCTTTTGGTTTACTGTGCAGTCCCTATAAGTATCTGCCTACCTGATTTGGTCGGTAGGAAAATGTTAGCCGCATGTTTTACAGTATTAATGTAACCATATTTTCGTTTTACTTTTTATAGCCTTAATATATAGATTTCTTTTATTATAGTTTTTTTAAATTCTTTCTTATTTATCTTTCCACATCTTGCCACTACGTATTCCTGATGCCACTTGTGTGCAAATTACCTACTCTCTTAAATATTTCTTTTTTTTTTTTTTTGTAGTTTTCCACCATACTGTTATTACTTTCCGCGAATTCTAAAAATTTTAACATTAAAGTTGCCTGAAGTCTTTGCATGGCAAAATGTTGTAGATTTCATGCTAATGTCGAATATAAACTGAATGTTTTCTTTAATTATCTCTATTTTCTTAATTTTATTTTTCGTGAAAAAGTTTTAGATTTACACATGTCGTCATATGTGCCCCGATTATGATTGCCTAGTGTGTGTTATATATAAGATATGCGAAGCTCATAGCATTGTAAGGCTTAGGCACACATGCAAGATTAGTGACAAATATGAAATCACTGCACAACTAAGCGGTCGACGGGCTGTTAATGAGATTGTTCTTATTGTATATACCGTATATGCAGCTGTTAGTCTTCGAAGATACCATTTTGAAGGGAAACGTCATTTTTGTTAAAGGTAAAACAAGTAATCTTATAGGGAAATATGTGTAAATTTACTTATCATTAGTGACGTAGACATTGTTCCGGAATATGATGATGTTAGTAGTTGCTGATATTATCAGTAATGTTGTTTGTGAATATGCCATCAAAAGGTCAAGCTAATAGTGAACTTGTTTATGCAGTGGATGCAGAATTTCTGATTTGAACTTGTTACTTGTATTGTAATTGAAGCAGATAAATATATATACAGTATATATATATATGTATATATATATATATATATATATATATATATATATATATATATATATATATATATATATGAATGAGAGAGAGAGAGAAAGAGAGAGAGAGAGAGAGAGAGAAAGGGGTCTTTTACTTTGTCTTCACTAATCACTAACTACTGATAATATATATATATATATATATATATATATATATATATATATATATATATATATATATATATAATTATATACTGTATATGTATGTATATATATATGTACATGTAAGTATTATATATATATGTATATATATACTGTCTGCTGTCTGGAACCTTTTATAGATAATATATTAACAAATTTCACCCGTGCTCTCCTATTGCTATTGTCTGACGATGGAGTAAATGAGTGGTTTTTGTTATTGTTTGCATTCATGATCACGCTTTTTATTACTGTTAATTATTGGTGTTAGAAGTTTGTACATAACTTCCATATTGATCATATTATAACAACATAATATTGGTAAGTTGCTGGATTTACCATTGTATTATTGTTGTATATTTCCGTTGTTTTTATAATTATTCATTTAAGTCCACGCTCAGGGTTAGAGTATATTGTGATTGGGTTACTATTGTATCATTATTTTATACTGCTGTCGTTTTTATCGGTGTTAATGTAATTCCATGCTCGCGGTAAGGATATATTATGATCACACACGGTAAGGATATATTGTGATCATATTGTAATTCTCATTATTTTTCTGTTCAAATCTTATAGCTTCTATAATTCAGGCAATCTTGATAATAAAGATTCGAAATAGCCCTCGCAATGTCGAAACGGAGTTTGTAAAATGCCATGTACGTCGCTGCACTAACTAAATCATTCAAAACACTCCACACACATACTCCCACTCCTTCCTTCAACCCCACCTACCCACCCACCCACCCTCATACAGGAAAAAACTAGGAAAACATGCCAGTCGGATGTAGGTACTATTGCACCTGTTTCATAAGACTTTCATCCATCCAATATTCTGTGGCAAGGCTTTTCACTGTGAAAATTCTAGAAATGCAACAGAAAACCTATACAGCAAGAAAGCATTATATAGATTGTTAGTGAACAGATTGTCTGCATTAATCTAAAATATCCTACCCCATGTTTCTGTCGTTGTTGCCAACGCCGTACAGGGTACTTACCTTTATGGCCAGCTGATCGTTCGTACGTTCCTTCCGCAACTTTTATAATTAATAAAGGATTTATTTGCATAATACTTATCTAAGTATGATTTAATAACAATAAAGTTACTTAATTCTTTTAATTAAGATTGTAAACGCAATATGATTACACTGGATAGCTTTTTGATGCCATTACTGAAGCTCAAGGCAAAGTCAAAATTTTGAATACGAACAAATAGCAAGCACCAATCAGAATAGAGAGCTCGTTCGCCATCAATGTGATTGGTCGAAGAGATTCTTCTTGTTTATGTTTATAGTTTGACAGTCATCTTGAACAAATGAATAACGATTTCTTGTCAATCATTGAAAATTTGCCTATTTTTAATGGTGAATTTTTACCTCAGACGCCTCGATACGACTTAAGATTTTATTCATTGTAAATGAAGTAATGAAATTACTTTTCACATCCATGTTTCAAAGACGAATGAGTTATATTTTACCCCTGAGTAAAGTGATGGTGAGAATGCAGACCAGAGCTTTAAAACTTCCTTGTTTTGTATAAACTCGACGCATTCATTACAAAAGAAATATATGTATATAAATTTTAAATGTTTTAAATATGGAAGCTTACCGGGCCCCACAGCAAAGATGTGCTAAAAATGAATGAATGCTGGGTCTATTGTTTCTTTTCTTTCTAAAGAAGGGCGAATGTTCTTTCCAAATCTGTATGTTCGTTAGGAATGTTCTGCTACCGCACACACGCACACATAATATGTATATATACATGAAGATAAAAAGGCCCATAAAATACTATTTGAACGTTGGAACCATATATTTAGAGCACTACCTTCTGAGCCCCTGTTCACTGGTAAAATAAGGACACATGTAATGTTACAAGGGTATATGTACAAAGCATATGTAGGTGTGGCATTAAGTCTCCGATGGTATGCAGGTGACTTAATGCCACACCTACATATGTTGTATATATAGGCTACCCTTGTAACATTACATAATATAATATATATATATATATATATATATATATATATATATATATATATATATATATATATATATATATATATATATATATATATATATATATATATATATATAGCTACAAATCACTGAAGACGTGTGATGATCATATATGCATTCAGCCAGGAAAAGAGTGAATAGAAATGACTTGAACTTTGAGCTTTCTTGTATTTCTAGTTCTAACCAGGGATCAGGGTTCAGGTACCTAAAACCTGATGAGATGTAGAAATACATGAAAGCATCTTCTCTTTTCACCCTTTACCTGGCTGAACACACACACACACACACACACACACACACACACACACACACACACACACATATATATATATATATATATATATATATATATATATATATATATATATATATATATATATATATATATATATGTATATATAAATATATATATATATATATATATATATATATATATATATATATATATATATATATATATATATATATATATATATATATATATATATATATATGGGCCTTTAACGATCGCAAGCGATCTCACCCCTGGGGCATCCTTGCCAGTGGAGCGTCGCTGAATGGGGGTTTATTTTTGCCAGGGGTGGACCCTTCCCCATTCTCAGCTCCATCAGCTAGCCAAGAGAGATGGAATCCTCAGTCATATGACCCTACATCCTGAGACGCCTGCTAGTCGCGGAAGAACAGCCAGACTCCTGACGGTGCACCTTCGATGTCTTAGTGCCCCTGCCACACTGGGATCAAATATTTTGCATATATAAGAGGCATGAAACTTACGGGTTTTACGCCGCGCCAGTGGTTGCCACTGTAGTATATGCAAGAACTTGATCCAATATGCATTGCATAACCCACATTTTGCATATATAGAAGGCATGAAACTTACGGGTTTTTACGCCGCGCCAGAGGTTGCCACTAGAGTATATGCAAGAATGGAGTCCAATGTGCAATGCAAAGCCCATATTTTGCATATATAAAAGGCATGAAACTTACGGGTTTTTACGCCGCGCCAGAGGTTGCCACTAGAGTATATGCAAGAATGGGCATCCAGTATGCATTGCATAATCCACATTTTGCATATATAAAAGGCATGAAACTTACGGGTTTTTACGCCGCGCCAGAGGTTGCCACTAGAGTATATGCAAGAATGGGATCCAATGTGCAATGCATAACCCAATTCACATATGAAGTAGGCATGAAACTTACGGGTTCTTACGCCGCGCCAGTGGTTGCCTACCAAGCATATGTGATTTGGCATTGATACCCCATTCCAGGGGGCATCATGTGGCAGGAGAGCGGGTGCACAACAGTCCAGTCTTGGAGAGGAGGTGCTCATCAGTCCAACCTTCGAGAGGTGCTCATCAGTCCAACCTTCGAGAGGTGCTCATCAGTCCAGTCTTCGACGGGGGTGCACAACAATCCAGTCTTCGACATGGGGTGCACAACAATCCAGTCTTCGACATGGGGTGCACAACAATCCAGTCTTCGACATGGGGTGCACAACAATCCAGGCTTCGGGCAGCTGCCGCCATTCCTATCTGCCGCTGTAGTCTCTCCATCCGCAGAGATGTTTCACAACTGTTTCCAACATCTGAAATGTCCCGCCTTCTTTCGTCTGCAATCAAACCATCCGTCTTCCTAAAAATGCTGAGTCATTATGTGACAGAATTTATCTTGTAAAGATTTTTGACCATTTGAGATTCTTGCTCCAATCTTTGTAATCTGGATGCAGTCTCTAACCTCATTTTTTGGTGTAATTCTTTACTGCTCGTTTTTGGCGTCTGATTTGGTTTCGCCAAAGATGAGGTTTTAGTGAGGACTTTTTTTCTGTCTTTCCTGGTGCCAGCTGAAGGCTGTTCCAATGTCCTGAACTGGTTGATTCCTTCTTCGATTCTGTCCAGTCGTCGGTAGAGGTCTTTGCAATCGATCTGAGGCCTCCTTAAGCATCGAGTTTTATCCAAATCAGTTTTATTTTCTGATAAAGGCTGTTCTTTAGGCACCATTTTGACCACATTTTTCTTTCCTTCGAGCAACTCATTTTCATTGCATAGTAGACCGACTTCCTTCATTGTTTTATTCCTCTTTTCCTCTTGAAGAATTTTGAGTTCTGTCTCTAAGGATCTGATCTTCTGATCCTTTGCTGAGCTCTCTTCTTGGAGGCTTTCAAGTTCCACTATCGCCTCCATCTTCTCGAACTCCATCGTTTCCAGTTCCTCCTTCATCTCAGCTAGTTCAAATTCAAGTTGGACTTTCCTTCTCGTCAGTTCAGTCAGCTTTCCGTTTGCCTTGTCTGCTACAGCACTTTTACTTTCTTTTAGCAGACGGATGACCTCCTTTTGCTTCTGGGAGCACTCATTCTGCAATTGGAGGATCTCTGTGTCTCTCTGCAAGTTCTGTTCTTTGAGTTTATCTACTTCTTTCTTCCTCTCTACCAATTCTGTTCTGCATTCCTCGAGCTGTTGCAAATTATCTTCAGCCCGCTTTTTCTCAGTGGCAAGAACTTCCAATTCGTGTTCTAAGCAGTTAATCTTTCGGTTCTTATCCTCATTTTCCTTCAGCAGACTTTCAAATTGATTGTGTTTCCTTTCGTTCTCCTCTCGAAGCCTCTGCAAGTCCTCATTCAGCTTTTTTAGTTGGACTTCTGTTTTATTCCTGTCACTTTCCATTTTCTGCAGATCATAATTGAGGGTCTCCCTCTCCATCTCGAGAACTGAGACTGTGCTTTCCAAAATAATTATAGTCGAATCTCTATCTTCCTTCTCCTTAATTAGGTCCTCGGTCTCTTGATCCTTCTCCGCTATTTCTTTTCTGAGTCTTTCAATTTCAGCAGGCATCAAACTGATTTTTCTCTCCTTTTCTTGATTGTGTCGTTCTAAGTCTCGGATGATTCGTTCCATCTCGTCTCGTCCTTCAGTCAGGGCATCTAGTTTATTTCTTAGCTCTTCTATAATTTGATCCTTCTCCGAATTCTCTGTCTCAAGTTTTAAAACATATTCGCTTTCCTTAATTTTTTCGTCGGTCTGTTGATTAATCAATTCTTCATACGTTATTTCCTCTACACTGTCCAAGTTTTCTTCTTCTTCTTCATACATTTCGGTGCCAGAATTCATGTCCTCGTCATCGTCGACTTCCGGAATTTCAGCCGCCTCCGATTGAATGTCGTCCAGAGCCATAAATTCCTTAAAGAATTCAACAATGGCTTTGCCAAAACTATAAAGGATAAATACTTCGATACAAAGCAACATCAAAGACAAATGAAACATGTTCAGGCGGGGGAAATGAACTCCGTTGGTATAGCACTGTGATAGCACAAAGATAATAATACTCAACAACATGATTGTCTCGTGCAGATTAACTCTTTCTGACTTATCCTTAGTTTTTAAATCGGACACAGGATGAGCGTGTGGATCCTGGAGCCATTTATGTCCTCGCTGAAGCCGCTCCTGTCTTCGGGGATTCTTGGAGATTCCCGGGAGATTCAGGGACGTCTGGAATATGGTCAATTTTGAGGTAATTTCCCCTCAAATTCCTCTGGGGGTCCCGGGGATTCTCCGGAGGCGCTGGAACCAAAATGTGAGACAAAGTTCGCGAGAGATCGATTTGATATTTCTGCCATTCGTTTTTCTTTGCTTTTTAAAGTTTATTCTTTTAATACATAT
>NC_089776.1:27962788-27967788 GCF_040412425.1 Macrobrachium rosenbergii | reverse complement strand
ACAAGACCATCAGGCAATAAACAGTTGTGTAGAGGATGCGTGGGAGTTTAATGGTGGTACAGTTAATTTAATAATAATAGATTCAAGTATTGTTAAATCATTTGCTTTTTGTACTTGTCCTATTACTGAAAAATCTTTATTTTCTATGAATGTTTTACATCCAACGTTATATATAAGTACAAGTGCCCCAGATGTAGTCAGGGGATCTATGTCGGATGTACTAGGAGGCTGTTGCGGGTTCGCATCGATGCTCATAGAGGAGTCAGCTTTAGAACCGGGAGCAGATTATCCAGCCCTGAACAGTCTAATATCAGGAATCACTCGAAGATATGTAAAACATTCATAGAAAATAAAGATTTTTCAGTAATAGGACAAGTACAAAAAGCAAATGATTTAACAATACTTGAATTTATTATTATTAAATTAACTGTACCACCATTAAACTCCCACACATCCTCACACAACTGTTTATTGCCTGATGGTCTTGTTAAGTTGTTTCTTCTCTGTCTGTATGTTTATTTATTTATTTATTTTTTCTCTCTTTGTAATACTCAATGCGAGTGCAGTAGTTTGTTTTTAACTTCCTTCTGGGTAGGTTGTCACAGCCTTACTTGTTCTTTTAGGATAGGTTTTAGTCATTTTATTGTGAACGTTTTATTGTAATTGTAATTCTGACTTGTGATTTTAATTTTAATTTACTGATTGCCATGTTCGCTGTTTGCAGCCTGGAAAATGCAACTATGAGGAGTTGTGAAACGTCGGCATATTTTAATAAAATGCATAGGACAGTGCCTTTCCCTGAACTGCCTTGGATTATATATATATATATATATATATATATATATATATATATATATATATATACATATACATATATATATATATATATATATATATATATATATATATATATATATATATATATATATATATATATATATACTGTATATTATATATATATGTATGTATATAAAGTATTATTTATACGTATATATATACTGTCTGCTGTCTGAACCTTTTATAGATAATATATTAACAAATTTCACCCGTGCTCTCCTATTGCTATTGTCAGACGATGGAGTAAATGAGTGGTTTTTGTTATTGCTTGCATTCATGATCACGCTTTTTATTACTGTTAATTATTGGTGTTAGAAGTTTGTACATAACTTCCATATTGATCATATTATAACAACATAATATTGGTAAGTTGCTGGATTTACCATTGTATTATTATTGTATATTTCCGTTGTTTTTACAATTATTAATTTAAGTCCACGCTCAAGGTAAGAGTATATTGTGATTGGGTTACCTTATTTTATACTGCTGTCGTTTTTATCGGTGTTAATGTAATTCCGTGCTCACGGTAAGGATATATTGTGATCATAGCATAATTCTCATTATTTTTCTGTTCAAATCTTATAGCTTCTATAATTCAGGCAATCTTGATATTAAAGGTTCGAAATAGCCATCGCAATGTCGAAACGGAGTTTGTAAAATGCCATGTACGTCGCTGCACTAACTAAATCATTCAAACACCACACACACACACACACACACACACACACACACACACTCCTTCCTTCAACCCCACCTACCCACTCACCCACCCTCATACAGGAAAAAACTCGGAAAACATGCCAGTCGGATGTAGGTCCTATTGCGCCTGTTTCATAAGATTTTCATCCTTCCAATATTTTGCAGCAAGGCTTTCACTGTGAAAATGATAGAAATGCAACAGAAAACCTATACAGCAAGAAAGCATTATATAGATTGTTAGTGAACAGATTGTCTTCATTAATCTAAAATATCCTACCCCATGTTTCTGTCGTTGTTGCCAACGCCGTGCCTCTCCTCAATTCAGAGGCGGAAAGGTAAGGCGGAGACGAGCGCTTTAATATCACTTTATTACTCGTTCAGATGAAGTCTCGACAGTCGTCGCTCGACTCCGAAGAACCTGATGAGACTTTTGGGAGGCATTCAGCCTGAAGTACCGACTGAAGGGCTGAAATCGAATTAATGGTGCTTTCAGGTCGTTTATTTCCTGCAATCGTTTTGCTTCGAAGAGAAGCTGCAGCTCTTCGGTAATTTCGTATGAATGCTCGTGATTGAGGTGCGGTGCCTCGTTTGTCGTTTGGTCTTGTCTTCTTTTTAAGGTATTTGATTTTCTGTTTATTGCATTTTGTCATTTTAGAGGTATTTATAGCTTTTTAGTTTTGTATTCAATCTAGCTGTTGGTTTATGAGATATATAACTTAAATTGGAGCCGAGAATATGATGTACAAATACACTAGTGATGTGAATCTTTGGCATATATAAATATATATATATATATATATATATATATATATATATATATATATATATATATATATATATATATATATATATATATTTTATATATATATATATATATTGTATGTGTGTGTATATATATATATATATATATATATATATATATATATATATATATATATATATATATATATATATATATATATATATATATATATTTTATATACATATTGTATGTGTGTGTATATATATATATATATATATATATATATATATATATATATATATATATATATATATATATATATATATATAAGGTAAAATCCACGAAGGAAATGGAAATACTGAAGTGCAGCACTCTAGTGTTTCCCTTTCCTTCGTGGGTTTTATTTTATTCATATATTCATCACGTTCCATATTTTCGTGATTCAGTTATACACACACAAACACACATATATATACACATACATACACACACACACACACACACACACACACACACACACACATATATATATATATATATATATATATATATATATATATATATATATATATATATATATATAAAACGTGCAGGAAATGAATATAGAGAGGCATTTAATGTGAATCCCTATTGAAAATTTCATCAGAGAAACAAGAAATGATGATAATTATAATGATAACTAGAGGAATGTGCTATGGTTATTTGTTGAAAAGTAAAAGTAATCCACATTTCAGCAGACTGTTTTACCTGAAAGTGTTGTTAATAATTAAACCACTGAACTCTGTAGGCATAGGGGCAAAAACTGTAAAACTTGTCCATTCAATTGTTTTGCCTTGCGGTAGGGGGTTTGGGAGGTTGGTGTAGCAGTTGCACGGGCCATGCTGTAGTTCTTATGCCCCCACATTATGCTCTTGTTGTTTCTCCAATTTCAGAGCTGCTTTTTCGAAACTGCCGACGTTATTCAGTGTCATAATCAAGACAAAATAAGAATGTTATGAGCAATGACCATTTCCAGAATTATAATTATAACGATGATGGTGCATTAAGAAAACTAGTGGCCGAAAATTCCAGGTCTGGCGTCTCCAAAAGAGAGCAAAAGGATGCCAGAAGAGACTCCAGTGGCTAAAACTCCGTAGTCCAGAACTGGAATGAAATGTTCCAATACATCTGCTGCGGATAGAGTCGCTTCTATCCATAACCGTGAGGGGAATGAGGGCAGGATTAGTTGATGGCATTCAGGCTCATGGCCGTGGGGGTGGCAGTGGTTAATAGCATTTAAGCTCATGGCCATTTACTGCGGCCCTGCAAATCATTCTATGCTGTCATGTCGATATATAGGACCCGGGATGTTCAAGTAAATGGTTAATGTTTGGTGATGAATATTTGGTAGCGACTGGTGTTTTGGGATTGAAAAGAAAAAGTTGGGGTGGTTTATGGTTACATGAATAAGGGTATGCATGACTTGTGTGTATTAGTACGTTTTGACTCACATGCGTGCATCTCTCTCTCTTTTATATATATATATATATATATATATATATATATATATATATATATATATATATATATATATATATATATATATATATATATATATATATATATATATATATATATATATATAATATATATATATATATATATATATATATATATATATATATATATATATATATATATATATATATATATATATATATATATATATATATATATATATATATATATATATATATATATATATATATATATATATATATATATATATATATATATATATTATTGAGAAATCACAAAAGCATGCACGTGATTTTGTTTATTAGCTGAAAGTTCAAAATGAAAAGACAGATTGCCAAGTCCTTTCGTGTATTTTTAACACATCTTCGGAGCGCAAAGTAATACAGAGCACAAAACAAGTGAGCAAGAAAGCTCTCCCAAAAGCAAAGTGAGGAGAAAAATATATTAAAAATTTTATAATGAGGCCATTGCAAACAAAAATAATGTTTGTCCAGATCACTCGACCACTTAACACCCAAACAAGTCAAAAGAAGAAAAGTAATCGCCTAGTGACCGCATTATATACAGGCATGGTTGATTAAAAGCTGACTACTTGTCGACCAGTTTATAAAACAACTGAATTCACAATTATGAATAGTAACAATAATAACGTTAATAACAATGTACATAAAAAGACGTCACCAATAAAAGAAACAACAAGAAGTAATATTGAAATAACTGAATGGACAGTAATATCAGTAGGAAATACATAATATATATATATATATATATATATATATATATATATATATATATATATATATATATATATATATATATATATATATATAATGATACGAGTCTTGGTTGATCTGTACATTATTATTTTGGCAATGACACATCTGACTGGGGACCAACACGTCGTACAAGAATGAGTTTGAGAAAGGACTGAGGAGAGAAATTCCGGGTCTAAATTAATTCAGTGTATTTACATTAATCAGAAGAATCCATTACGCTGGGTTCTCCGCACCTTTCAAGCTAAATTACACAATTGAGAAGTATAAGAGTGCTACACAATCAGGAATGAAATCTGATGTATAACACTTCATTAATAGCTTGACTGATGGACGTAAGGGCACAATGGAGGCAGATGGTTCTACAGCAGTACACACACCCTTTCTGCGATGTATAGAGAAAGGAACATGATCACTTGTTAAGCCAAATC
>NC_089776.1:27920288-27957788 GCF_040412425.1 Macrobrachium rosenbergii | reverse complement strand
AAATTCAATAATACATAATTTAGTAAACAGCACGAAATTAGTAGTGCAGTAGTTCAACGTGCTGTGTAAATAAAAACAGATGAATTTCATTCCAAGGAACCTTTTGTATCTTCGGTTGAATAACCCGAGAAATCGTCGCGCAGAATTACATGTGAAGGTGTAATGCGTAGGATTTCTCACCGAGCTATTGCTGTTTAAGTTTCTTATTACTTTTCCTACATATGTTTTTATATTTCATTAGTAGTTTTATAAATGATGAAGTAGCCTTTCAAAAAAGAAATACCAAATATATCTGATAGCTCTGAATGATTACGATTATTAAAATAGTAGAGTACTTATTCGGCATAGCATTGTTATGTAAACCTAGAAATATTATCACTTGATATATTACTGTAGTATATTATGCTTATGTGATGAAGTCAATAAAACTTGAGCCTCTAACTCTTTCATTTTTATTTAATCTTCCTGAGTGATTTGAATTAGTTTCCGAAAGAGTTTCAAGTTTTGCATGGGAGAGTCTGAAAGAGAGAAAATTGCCATTCTCTTCGTTCTTGATTTATTTTTTTGCTTTATTCTTCTTCCGTTATTCCCGTTCTAAGCAGCGAATTAGATATCTGGTAGGTAGTTGAGTGTTATGGGTGGTGGCCATGGTAGAAGTGCGTGAGGTCTGGCAACTTTATCCCAGAAAAATTTAGAGTGATCGGAAGAGTAGGTTTCCAGGAATTGTCCCCAATTTTGTGGAGAAAATGCACGTAGGTATCATATTCAGAACATATGTTTGAGCGTTTGTTTGTTTTTGCGCTTCCAGCTTTTAAAAGTAGATTATCCATCAGTTTGATTTAAGTTTTTAAAATTTCATCAAATATATTATGGAAAAACAATTTTATTGCCATCACACTTATTCTGGTACTCACGGTAGAGAAAGGTGTTTTGCTCACTGGCCGAACATTTCGTAAAGCACTGCCGTAAAGTTGTTTTTTGCCTGTACAGAATATTTTGAATCTTGGGCCGAAAATTATTATTGTAAATGAATATATTCCTTTTCATATGGTTTTGAAGGTCCTGGTTCATTTTTAATTTTTCGGGTATTTATTAATTACGCCAGTCCATTACTAATCTTTTCCCCACAGAGGTTTGATCCCTTTGGTCACTGCAGCCACGTAATGATTTCCCCTGAAAGTAAATAATCACCATTTTCATGACATTCAGGAGAAACCGCATTTAGCCGAATTAAAACCTATTGTCGTAAATATAGCTCTTATGATGAAATCATAAATGAGACGTTTCCCGGAATTCAGGTGTGGTCGAATAAACAGCCGTTAACTCTTTACTTCCATTAGCATAAAACATCAAAGGGCATATTGTTGTTGCTAATGATATCGTTGTTGTTGTTGTTGTTGTTGATGTTGTTGTTCAGAATGTACACATATTCGTCGGAATAGAGCCCCCATATTAGAAAAAAGAGAAAACAAAGGTGTTTGTAATGAAACACGAAATGAAATAAATAACTAAATAAATAAATAAGTGTAGGCACCTTTGTACGCAGTGTTAGAGGAAAGAATACGAGAAATTGAAATAAACAGCAGTCAGTCTATTCGCCTTATTCTTTATTCTTCACGGGCACCTTCAACAAGTGTTGGTTCGAAAAACTTTTACCTTCTTTCATTTTGGAAAGAGAAATTGCCTGAGAAAGAATTGCTTTTGTGTCCATGACCCGAAAATTTATGTTATAAACAGTGAAAACAGAGGTAATTTTTGCTGCTTCTCTCAAACTTCAACGAAAGTTGCGTCACCGAAGGTAAACCGCGATTGGTCGAAAATATTTGGGAATGTCGCCAAATCTGATCGGAAATCTTTAAGACTTCGTATTCCCGCGTTCTTTCATTTGGAGAATTCCCGCACACTTGTTGAATGCGTTGAGAGATTTATGGATTTTTTAATGTGTCAGACGAATAGCGAACGCAATTTTAAATCGGTTTTTTTTATTTTTGGAACTCTGTGACAATGTCATCGGGGGATAAGCGATGGTGAATATTCCTTGTATACACCCACACACACACACACACACATACCTGCTTGTGTGTGTATGTATATAATACCATATGTACTAGCAGAATAATTGGCGTTGCCCATGTTGTAAAGTAGCTTAAAATATCCCTGAACTATTGTGGACAAAGTAAAATAATCATTTGACCTCTTGGCACTATGGCATTGACTTGCCCACTCTTCGCATAGACTTCATCAGTGGAGAATGGAAATATTACTCTGGTTTGTTTCAAATACCATGGCCAAGGTTAATTTCTTATTTGACTTTTGACGTTGATTTCTTATTTGACTTTTGACCTATATGAAAATGACTGGAGGTCACTCAGCATTGACCTCATTATTGGATTATGGCTGCAAAATATGAAGTCTCAAGCTCATAAAGGTGTAATTTCTGGTGCGTGAGAAATGTGAAAATAAAAGGAAAAAGTAGTATGCAGCATACATAGGTAACGAAAAATCTTATCAGCTAATCAATATGGAAGAAATGTGTAGCTGGTTAAGATGAATAGTATAAAAGTTCGTTGTTAAGGAGACTTTGGAGTTTTTATGGTGGAAACTCAGCCTGCGTTAGCTTATGTAGACAGAAGAGCGATAGTTTTCATGCAAAAGTGGTGTATTATGTCTGTGGCTGTTCTCTACACTTAGGAATCGAACAGGACAGTTAGTGCAAAGTTACGGCTAAAGAAAATGGAGTGTGGATTGGTTGATGTTAGCAAATGATACTATACCCATTGCGAATGCTGACGAGAAATTGCAGAATCTATTGAAAGAATTTAAAGGTTTTTACAAGAGGAGAAAGTTAATTGTGAAAATAAGCAAGAACAAGGTTATGAGGAAGATGGAAAAATTAATGTAAATATGGATGGTGGAAGAACTCAAGCTAGCGATTCGTGTAGTACGCAAAAAAAAATTATCTTAAGGGCTTCATTGGACTTCCGTAAAGGAGAGTTGAATATACAATCCCTTCACACATTCCCACCTAGTCTTCTGTAGACAGTTCAGAACTCTTCTCAAATCGGTTCAGGCGCACATAGGTGAAGCAAAAAACAGAGCAGTGTTTGTGTGTGTTTGTATGCGTGTTTGTTGGCAGAATACTGAGAAGATATTTCAGTTGTCTATTGAAGCCAGGATGAGATATTCTACAAGGATTGTTGATCCAAATCTTCCTTATGGCAGTGGAGTATAGCAGTTGAGGTGAACTTGCATGTAATATACGTAGATATGCTGAAAAGTTTAGCGTACGTTAAAAGACTGATCAGAGTATTTTGAGAAGGTTTAGCCAAGTGAAAAGCAAGGACGACGATGACAAGATGATAAGCTTGTAGGCGCACGTGTTCAACCACGCGGCCTACCTGCCAGTGAATCACACCGCACCTCGGAGAAAGCGACACGCGGTTGACACGAAAACACAAAATCCCGAGACGATGTTGTCGGCAAATATTTCCAACGTTGTTATAGTCACCTCTTTGATATTGTACATACCAGTTTATGCACCAAAACACCGTTTATTTAGCCATGTATATAGATTTCGCAACCTTATATTTTATACTGACATAATTGCATGTTCGCCTCTGTGAAGAAACACAGGGGCCTATGCATAATCCCGATTTGCCTTACCTGTCAAAGGTTGGGACTACCTTACGGCCCGCAAGAGTGTTTGATTTGTGTGAATTTTAGATGAATAAATCAGTTGTATGACTTACGCTTTCGCTTACACCTCATTCTCACAAGCCTGTTTAATTTAGAAGTGTTAGGAGGAGTGAGGAGGGGACCAGCCAAATAGGGATGAATAGGTGGCATGAAAGAAATATTTGAAAGGTAGCGTCTTCATATCAACGGAGCGTGAGAGTGCATGCAAGATGCAGGTGGATATCGATGTGTGTGGGGGTATGAAGAGAGCAAATTATGTATATATGTATATGTATATATATATATATATATATATATATATATATATATATATATATATATATATATATATATATATATATATATATATATTATATATATAAATATATTTATATATATGTGTCTTCATTATGTAAGTATAATGTATGTGTATGTGTGTATTACAGTTTATCCTGGCTTACCTTTGATGATAGATCTCGACCAGGTTCTTATGCTAGTAACTTTGTATAACAAAATATCATGATTTTCCCTGTTTTTTTTTTTTTCGATTCTGAACGATAGTTCTTGGTTGATAACTATTTTTCAGGTTAAATTCATCCTTAAATTTAGGTAAATCTTTATAATGATAGGAGAATTTAATCTGGAAATAATCTTTAAATAATTGCGCTCATTGCCACTAAAATTAAGATTTCTCTCGTCATATTTTAAATTAAAGTTTTTGGAGGAAGATGAAGGTTAATTTGAAACTGTTCGGTGAAAGTGTTCTTTTGGAAGTAATTCCGTTATCCACATAATATGGAAAGAGGCCTCAGGTTTTCTTTTTTTATTGTTTAAGGCGGCAGTCGTTTGCTTCATGCATACGTAGGGAAGCTTAGTAGCCTTATTTGTTTGGAATAAGCGCAGTGAAGCACCTTTTGAGAAAGTAAAGATCAGGTATTTTTCCAGGGTCTTTATTGGCTGAGTGTTTGTTCCCCTAATTAGTTTTCTCGTTGAATTCACTTCTAATTGTTTGCCTCCCGAGATTATTTTGATCTGAATCCTACGCCATTTCCTGTCATATATAGCCTACGTACTTGCACATACATATATATAATATATATATATATATATATATATATATATATATATATATATATATATATATATATATATATATATATATATATATATAGAGAGAGAGAGAGAGAGAGAGAGAGAGAGAGAGAGAGAGAGAGAGAGAGAGTGAGATGCAATTTGGAGGAGGTTGATATGGTACGGTGTAGGAGGTAAGCTGTGCGGAGCGATGAAAAGTTTTTATGACGTAAGTGAAGTATGTAGGTGGGAGACTTGACTGTTCTGGAGTAAAAGCAGGCCTTAGAGAGGGACATGTTATATGTCTGTTCAGTATCCGTATGGATAGAGAAAGGACATTAGATGTAGGTGTAAAGTTTTGGGATAAGAATTTGAGTTGTGGAAGGAGTGTGAATAGGTTGGAGATGATAGTAAAGAGAAACTATTCACGTAGTAAAAGAAGAGAAAGTTGAGAGTATTTGTGAGGAAAACTAAGGTAATAAGAGAAAATGGAAGCTTGAGATTAAACAAGGAGTGTTATAGATGACTGAAGAACGGAAATGGTTGATTCGTATAAGTATTTGGGAGTAAATATAAGTAATGATTATAAGATGAGGGCAAAGGAAGGTCAGATTTGTTGAAGCAAGAAAGGTAGTGAAATATATCGAAAAATTAGGAAGAGACCCGCATTGCATATAGAAGTGAAGGTTGAAATGTATGAAGAACTTATTTAGCCAACTCTCATTTTTGGATATGTATAGGATTCTTCTTCTGAATAGTAATTGAAGATAGTAGTTGAAGAGCAAAAATTCAAGCAGTTATGATGAACCGTTTGAGTAATATATATAATTCAAGGTGAACTGAATGATTAAGAAATGGGGAGGCACTTAGAAATGGTAGAGAGGTTAGCGTAAACTCAAAAGATCGATTAGAGTATTTTGAGATGGTTGAGGCATTTGGGAAGAGTGAGCGACGAATGGCAGGTGAAAAAAGAGGGTCTCTTGAAGCCATCGAATTATGCCTTATTTATTTAAATCGTGCATTACAAACTTTAGGACTTCATCAGGTACTGAGATATCAAAGTAAAGAAAACAAAATATATATACACTACATTATCCCAAATACAACATTTTAATCAACAAAAGTTTGGAAGATTTAAGAGGGAAGAGGAGAACAAGTTTCAGAAAGGATTACGGAGACTGGACGAAAGTTGTTGCAAATTGCAAAATTTGTGCAAAGGTTTTAGCATGCTGTTGACAAACCTCTACAGTAGATGTATAAAGAGGTTGTTTGGAAAATTTACTGCCGAAAAGGCTCATCCATGATTTACCACTTAAATTAAGACTGTGGCGTTGATCGTTGTGTTGTAGTTTCTCTGAAGCTATTTATATATATATATATATATATATATATATATATATTATATATATATATATATATATATATATATATATATATATATATATATATATATATATATATATATATATATATATATATATATATATAATTTTTCGCTAATTTTACAGCATGACTTTTTTATAAGCGTTCTTTACAACAAGTTCACTATACCGTGACAATAACATGCGCCTAAAAAAAAAGTCACATGTGAGTGTGCTTGGTCTGACCCGGTTCCAAGTCCATAGTATTATGCCTGATACGTGGGACACAACTAGGGCAGATGTGTACCTAATATATGACATACTCACGCTACAGAGTTAATTCCATGTCATTAGGTATTTATGGCTTAATATTCCTAACAGGGCAAGGTCCTGAGAAATGATCACTGCTCTTTCTTACTGCAACTACTTATTCAGTAGAGTCCCAGAACATGAGCTGCTGTATAAACCTACGCAGAAGTCACTTAAAACAGCAAGTTAAACCCGCTACACATACTTCGGCATTATTATTCATTTAAGCTTTCAGAGCAGTTATCCAATCCCTCAAGTCCCGTCTATATATGCAATGAATTCACAGGAACACGCTATTTTGAAATTCCAAGTACCATATTGGAGAAATGAATGGAGAGGTATGAATCCTGACAGATTTGTTCTTTTAAAGAGTTATCTTGAAGAGGGCTGGTGCATCGCAGCAGAAATTGACATTATATATGGAAGGATGAAAGCACTGTACAAGCGAACATCCAGATTTTACAAATTGCTGAAGGGTGGAAGATGTAGTTGGAGTGATTCTCCTTTATGACAGATATCCAAATGTTGCAATAGAATATGTCATATAATTGCGTTGTCATTCCGACTAGAAGTGCAGTTCTTTAAATGCAGACGTGTTCATTTTTTATTTAGAATAAAAGGATCATGTATATGCATTTCTAGGCTGATGTTTAGAATCTGTTCAGAACTTTTTAATATACAGTGAACACTTATTTTTCTGTTTTAAGTATTTCTAGAATAAACCAACTTTTTAGCATATGTTTAATAGATAGCATGATTTTTTTTAACATTCAGGAAAACTGAACTTTTATCGTGCATAAATCTTATAGATTTTGACGCCATTCAACTTACCTTTTTTTTTTTGCAATAATTTTTTAGTTTGCCAGTATAAAATGGTCACATAACTCACATACTTTCGATACAAACATACTTTTTAAGTTCTTTTTCATTGCATTACTGTTCGTAAATGCTTCATTAACATTCAAGTTTTTGGGCAAATTGGAAACGAAGTTAAAGATACTTCAGTATACCATTGCAAGTATGGCTTTCATGCTGTGTGTTTCGCAATGCATCGTTTAATGCAATATCAGGATATCTCAATTCTTTAGGGTTATAGTATAGACGTAAGGCTGACAAAAGTTTTATATGTCTACAATGATGTTCGTTTGTACCGTGCTTTCGTACTGGTGTTCATAGTGTAAATTTCTGGTTATAACTACCAGTCTTCTCCCAGACGTGTAAATATGACGAAATCAGTCAGGATTCGCAAATACACACACACACATACATACATACATACATATATTATATATATATATATATATATATATATATATATATATATATATATATATATATATATATATATATATATATATATATATATATCTACGGTGTATATATATATTTAAATCTACGGTTGTCAGTGCATTTAAACTCTCGGCTATTTATATTTCATGGCTTCATGGTTTCATGACACCATATACTATATTATTTTATTTGTATTTTACCTTGTCCTTGCATCCATACGGAATATGAGAAATATTTTCGTTTTGTTTCAACTCTTTCTGATCCACTGTAATAATTCTGAGAAATGAGTCTCAGAAACAGAAAGTATGTGACTTAATGTCGAGTCATAGTGCTTGGAATCGTCAGAGCAAAAACACTGGAGAACTTGAATCTGCAGAAAAAAACAAGCAATCTGTGACAGTCAAAAAAAAAAAAAAAAAAATCAGGACAATTAGCCAAACGTTGGACGTAAACGTTTGCATATTTTTCCTTAGTCAATAACTTGGAAATGAACTGCGTCTGGGAAAATCTTCTAAAAGCCTTTTGCATCGAAGGCTTTATATAGCGAGAGAGGGAAAGAGGAAAAATATTTCCGTGATCTGTTGTCGTAGAAGATATGCATTGAATAACGAACTTGCCTGACGTATAAATAAGAATTTGAAAATGAAAGATATTGATGGACCAGTTTTAATCCGTCTTGTTTTCCAGTATCAAGCCATCTCCCTTAAAATGGGTGGCTTCAATGAAGAAGCAAGATAAATGTCACAGTCACATCCATCCTGTATACGCTTAATCAAGGATGAACCCCGTCGGCATGAAACGTCGCTTAATAGACTTTCACAAACAACGAGTCGAAACCCTTCTACTGAATCTCTTGCTTTCCACTCCCTCCCAATCATTGACCCAGTACTGTTTAGGACACCTTTCCATTTCCAGTGCTTTGTATTACAGGCTCGTTTCATCAACCTATCTTCCTCCGTTCCCTCCACATAACCAAACCATCTGAAAACACCTAACCATTACTTCATTTGCGCTCAACCTACCTTCATCGGTTTATGTATGTTTTAATCTGCATGTTTTCTTTGTCAAGCATTCGTTCCTTGTATTTCTCTACATTTGTGCGGCATTATAGTGAGTTTTAGAGGTAAAATGTGTCATTAAGAGAATGATGCAGAAATTGTAAAGTTTATTACTGGTATTAGAATTTATAATATTTTATTATTTATTTTTAGTTTGTCCTATAATGATGTGCTGCTTTTGATATATGGCATTTGTAACGTTTAAATAAATTTGAAACATTTATATTTCTAGATATTGGGTGTTTATTTTTTTTACGTATTTACTCACGTTTGGATATGTTACCACAACTTGATCTTTAATTAGTTGTTGGTTCCCTCGTGTCCCCTATTCTTTATATTGAAGATATTCCATCCGCTGAAGTTTTTTTTTTTTACTTGAAAATCAATCTGAATCGGAATAGGAGCCAATTATTTATTTTATTGCAATGTCTGGGAGTGCTAGCAACGAGGTTTGCAAACTGTTTTCTTTTAACGTTCTTTTGTTTTCTTAATTTCCCGTTTTCACGGATCGTATGATTTCAATATCCGGTTCTGGATTGCATATCTAGAAATTTAATCTCTCTCTCTCTCTCTCTCTCTCCAGTTTTCGTCTTTTCCTTTGACACTCTCAGTTTTCGTCGTCCTTTCATCATTCTCGTTGAATATATATATATATATATATATATATATATATATATATATATATATATATATATATATATATATATATATATAATATATATATTTTTTTTTCTGGGAGTGGGTTTATTTGATTAAAGAAATATTTGTTGCCAGATGTTGCAAGAGGGCTGTTATGATCTTGCTTAGTTCGTTTTCCTTATGGAAACCTTTAAGGTAAAAGGGGGAGGTTGGACTTTAAATTTAATTGAGACATAAGGAACGATTGGTTCCATTTAGATTTGAAGGGTAAGCGCCATGTACCGATGGAGTTTTGCATTTACAGGGTTGCTGTACGTTAAGAAACATACGGTAATTAATTGTGTAATTTAAATGCATTTCATTATATTAGGTTGGATTTTTTAGGGATGGGACGTTTTTGTTTGCAATTATCTAAAGTCTGCTAAAATCTTTAGCATGACACCACTGTCGGAATCTAAAAAAAGAGCTAAGCAGGTAACGTGGCTAATTAAGAACAGAATGCTAATTCATCTGATGATATATAGGAAATTGAGTCTGAATTCACACCTCGCTTTCAGCATAGTTTAGTTCTAAGAACAGAGTATTATTCTTAGCGGAAATCGGCGTTTTTCAAAAGTTATGTAAACTGAAGACTGTGTCTGAGAGTTACATTATATTATTATACTAAATCTCATTTATCCTGTACTTTTGTAAATAATATTTTGTACATAATATTTTATACGGTCTACAATATTGTAAAGACTTTTAACTTTATCACATTTTTTCCAGTAATCCTACCTGTCCAGCCTAAGCTATCCTGGCTTAGCTCTGTCGAATCTTTGTTAATCTCTTGCTGTCTGTCCGAAGAATTGTTTTGAGATACCTGCATTGATTATTACGTTTGTTGTATTCACAAGTCTATTAAATATTATTTGTACTCACAGAATCTTGTATAGTAGTTTCTTCAACATCTTGTTATTCAACCCGCAACTTTCTAATACATTATACATAGACTAACACAGCAACAGAAACGGATTTCAACGTAATGATTCATTATATTTTAAGCTAAGTTTTTTTCCTAAAATTGAGAGAGAGAGAGAGAGAGAGAGAGAGAGAGAGAGAGAGAGAGAGAGTGTGTGTGTGTGTGTGCTATTCTGGGGAAGACTAATATAATGACACATGTCCTCTTGGGAACTGACGGGATATCAGAAACGTTTGAGGTTGCATACTCTTTTCGGAAGTTTTTTCTTTTTGTCTAATTTATACAGAATATTTACGAGTCTAGTGTAAGGTTAAACGTAAGCAGGAGAGAGGTTGTAGTACGGTAAGTTCTCAGGCATCGTGAAAAGCCCATTTGCCTAACGCACTAGTTTTTAAATTCTCCTGCCCTCTTTAGCATCGCTGATTGATGTCATCAATCACCGGATCATAACTAGGCAAATGTATATCAAACAGCGCTGTTACCCTTAAGTTTTGAATGTTTTCATTCCAGTTTAAATTTAGGAAATCTATTCAAGTGTCGTTTATAGCATTCGATTCCTTTGCGACGTTTATATGTTTATGCAGTATGTTCAAATATACGCTTTCATGAAAAGTGATGTGCCTGTCACTTAATATCGCACTTTTTTTAGATTTATATTTATATATATATATATATATATATATATATATATATATATATTTATATATATATATATATATATATATATATATATATATATATATATATATATATATATATATGTATGTATGTATGTATGTATATGTGTATATATATATATATATATATATTATATGTGTGTGTGTGTATATATATATATATATATATATATATATATATATATATATATATATATATATATATATATATATTTTAATTTTTTAATATCACACCGTGATTTATATACAATCATGAAGCTACAAATGTCGCTTAATAGCTTGATAGCTCAGTGGTAACGTCGACTGGGGTTGCTGGGTCTGTGCTGTGTCGTGGGTTCGCGACCCGACAGTACCAATCCATTTATCACTTATAAATTCCCCTTCGGTGATAATTCTCTATCGGAGATATTCCCGAGGTAGCGTGAATTTGATATTAAGCGACATTTTGCTTCATGATTATATATATATATATATATATATATATATATATATATATATTATATATATATATATATATATATATATATATATATATATATATATATATATATATATATATATATTGTGTGTGTGTGTGTAATAGTGTATGTCTCTGTAAATGTATACAGCAGATTTATATGAATGTTTGTACTTACATTTTCCCTCGTTCTATCTATCAGGGTAGGCGATATTGTTTGTGTCCCATACATATGATTTACGGGCTAATACATAACCACACCCGGTGTAAGAAAACTCGTATATATCTGACGTGATATAAAAAGCTAACATTAGTTCTCGGTTATGGGTCGTATTACCCAAGGAAATTCTGTTATACAATACTGATGTATGAATTTATTTCCGTCCTCTTAGTATTTTTCTTGTATTTTTACCATATTTTTGGGAAATGTGAAAGATACAAAAACGTCTAGACATGTGGATAACGTAGAATTTTTATTTATTTTACATCGTTAGTGATTTCACAATCTTCATTATAAAATTCTTTTGCGGAAAATCCAAAGCCAAGCGCTCAAAAAGATTTCCTACAATATTTTTGATGGTTTTCTTATCGTGTCTAGAGGTATGTGGTCACCCTTTTTCTCGTGAATTTTGAAGAATATTTTTCTGAACATCTGACCAAACTCAGGAAGCAGGAATAGAGTAACATGTTCATTATTTTCTCCATTTGTCAGTGAAGATAATGCTTATTGTTTACTCTCTCTCTTATTTAAACTTTTTTTCTTTGATATTGTAAATTTTTGTATTTTTATATTTGGTTATTTCTTTACTTTGATCGAGAACCCATAGGCATTAGATCATCATTTCCACCACCTTGTTTTTGACTTTTATTCAGTGACCTTTCGCAGCATTACTGTTTGTTATTTTGCCAATTCTTCTGCACACAAAATACCTGCTTTTAAGTTTTTATCTCTTTTAGTTATTTTTTTTATTGTTGGTTATTTTTTTTATTGTAACAAGAGTTTATACTGGTTCTTTTCGTTACTCAAAATTATAAATCACTCATCTCATTTCTCACTTTTTATTTCCTTAGAGGCAATTGTTACCATCTTTCTCTTTCTGCACATTACCACTCATATGTTGATGGTTTCATTCTTCACGCGACACTCATCAAGTTCGTTAGTCTTACGCGATCTTGCATAAAGCGAGTAATTTGGATTACGCGACATCTAATTTTGGCTAAGTGCCGCCAGTATTTCTTCATTAATGATCGCAAGTGTTCGCATTTCATATTATTGTGTGCGATGAAGTTTCGCCCCGTATGTATCGGTAATTTACTCCCAGAATTAACTCGTGACGTGCGTTACACAGATCAAAATTTAATTGAGGACGCTTTGGCTCTAAAATAATTGAAGATGTCTTTCTTGAGTTCCCGAGCGATATTCCAGTTGGTAACTTCTCCAGCTATCTTTGGACTTGCCTTTCCTAGTTTCAGAACTCTCTAACTAACTTCGAATATTTCGTTTTCTGGATTTTTTTTTTTTCGCATATGAGGGACCTCTATACTCTCAACTTCCCCAAAGTTGATTAATCTTAGTTCTCTCTCTCTCTCTCTCTCTCTCTCTCTCTCTCTCTCTCTCTCTCTCTCTCTCTCTCTCACACACACACACACACACACACACACACACACACACACACACACACACTGAAGAGTAACGCTGAATTAACTTCTATTGCACTGAAATAAAACTCAGCCAGTGTTCTGTGAACGTTTAATACTAGTAATTTTTTTAAATGGATTTCAGATTGCAGATAACAGTAAAACTCATTTTGGTACGTCGCTCATTGTCTGCTCCGAAAACCATTTGCTAGTGCAAAAACAACAGTGAAAATCCCTTAGTGCTTATTGTTGCAGTGAAAGTTGACTGCAGAACTACGTTGCAGTTCGTGCAATCTAAACTCGTTTCCTTGCTAATGTCTCTGCTAATTTTTTGCCACCATTTGCCGTTCCCATTCAGTTTTAGGTTTCTTCTTAACATCGAGTCCTGCACGCAACAGAACTGGTTTGGGAAAAATAGGATTAAGGTCTTTTCTTTTTGAAGCGCAACTTATGGGGCTTTCGCCAGTGCAACTTCCTGCAAGAATGCGGATCTTCTTAAAGAGATTTGTCAGCTTTTACGTCATTAGAAAGTGTAGCGAACACTTGTATAATTTTTTATTTTTATCTGGTTATCTAGATTGTAAATTAGTAAGACTTAAAAAAGTATGTTGCCTCTCTCTCTCTCTCTCTCTCTCTCTCTCTCTCTCTCTCTCTCTCTCTCTAGCAACTTGAGGATAAGGTTGTGTTCATTAATTATGTGATTATAATAATGTTTAAATGGAAAGGTAATCTGTTAGTGTTAGCAGGGTTATAAATAGTTGCAATAATCTTAGTAACGAAAGTTTCAACAATTATTACATCAGATTATGGTAATGAGGGCGCTATTTACCGCAATGGTACTAGCAGTAGCAGTAGCTCCCATGGTTGAAGTTGTAATAGTAGTAACTGCATTTTCCATTGGAACTCTGTTAAATTCATTTTCCCCGTTTCTGTACGCCAACGAAAGAGCTGAAATGAAGAATTAGATGTTCCCGTTCACAAGACCTTGAACCTGACCGCTTTTACGTCTTCGTGTCAGACCATTAATAGGTCTCCTTGATCTGAAGTTGTTGAAGGAGGCAGCTTGTTTTTCTAAAGACGGCCCTCCACTTCAGATTGGGAGAAAGATTGGCTGTTACATCCTAAGGAATTCCAAGGCAGCCTTTGGTTTTTGTAGATGATTTTTGTTTGTGCCACTGTTTCCTTGTTTGTTTTGTTTAGTTATTTTATTTTATTTTTTTCATCATTTGATGATTTTTTGTGTTTGGTTTTTGTAGATGATTTTTGCTTGTGCCACTGTTTCCTTGTTTGTTTTGTTTATTTTATTTTATTTATTTCATCATTTGATGATTTTTTGTGTTTGGTTTTGTAGATGAGTTTTGTTTCTGCCACTGTTTCCTCGTTGGTTTTGTTTAGTTATTTTATTTTATTTATTTATTTCATCATTTGATGATTTTTCGTGTTTGGTTTTGTAGATGTTTTTTGTTTGTGCCACTGTTTCCTCTTTTGTTTTGTTTAGTTATTTTATTTTATTTATTTATTTCATCTTTTGATGATTTTTCGTGTTTGGTTTTGTAGATGTTTTTTGTTTGTGCCACTGTTTCCTCGTTTGTTTTGTTTAGTTATTTTATTTTATTTATTTATTTCATCATTTGATGATTTTTCGTGTTTGGTTTTGTAGATGTTTTTCGTTTGTGCCACTGTTTCTCGTTTGTTTTGTTTAGTTATTTTATTTTATTTATTTATTTCATCTTTTGATGATTCTTCGTGTTTGGTTTTGTAGATGTTTTTGTTTGTGCCACTGTTTCTCGTTTGTTTTGTTTAGTTATTTTATTTTATTTATTTATTTCATCTTTTGATGATTCTTCGTGTTTAGTTTTGTAGATGTTTTTTTGTTTGTGCCACTGTTTCCTCGTTTGTTTTGTTTAGTTATTTTATTTTATTTATTTATTTCATCATTTGATGATTTTTCGTGTTTAGTTTTGTAGATGTTTTTGTTTGTGCCACTGTTTCCTCTTTTGTTTTGTTTAGTTATTTTATTTTATTTATTTATTTCATCTTTTGATGATTCTTCGTGTTTGGTTTTTAGATGTTTTTGTTTGTGCCACTGTTTCCTCGTTTGTTTTGTTTAGTTATTTTATTTTATTTATTTATTTCATCATTTGATGATTTTTCGTGTTTGGTTTTGTAGATGTTTTTCGTTTGTGCCACTGTTTCCTCGTTTGTTTTGTTTAGTTATTTTATTTTATTTATTTATTTCATCTTTTGATGATTCTTCGTGTTTGGTTTTGTAGATGTTTTTTGTTTGTGCCACTGTTTCCTCGTTTGTTTTGTTTAGTTATTTTATTTTATTTATTTATTTCATCATTTGATGATTTTTCGTGTTTGGTTTTGTAGATGTTTTTTGTTTGTGCCACTGTTTCCTCTTTTGTTTTGTTTAGTTATTTTATTTTATTTATTTATTTCATCTTTTGATGATTCTTCGTGTTTGGTTTTGTAGATGTTTTTTGTTTGTGCCACTGTTTCCTCGTTTGTTTTGTTTAGTTATTTTATTTTATTTATTTATTTCATCATTTGATGATTTTTCGTGTTTGGTTTTGTAGATGTTTTTCGTTTGTGCCACTGTTTCCTCGTTTGTTTTGTTTAGTTATTTTATTTTATTTATTTATTTCATCTTTTGATGATTCTTCGTGTTTGGTTTTGTAGATGTTTTTTGTTTGTGCCACTGTTTCCTCGTTTGTTTTGTTTAGTTATTTTATTTTATTTATTTATTTCATCATTTGATGATTTTTCGTGTTTGGTTTTGTAGATGTTTTTGTTTGTGCCACTGTTTTCGTTTGTTTTGTTTAGTTATTTTATTTTATTTATTTATTTCATCTTTTGATGATTCTTCGTGTTTGGTTTTGTAGATGTTTTTGTTTGTGCCACTGTTTCCTCTTTTGTTTTGTTTAGTTATTTTATTTTATTTATTTATTTCATCTTTTGATGATTCTTCGTGTTTGGTTTTGTAGATGTTTTTGTTTGTGCCACTGTTTCTCGTTTGTTTTGTTTAGTTATTTTATTTTATTTATTTATTTCATCTTTTGATGATTCTTCGTGTTTGGTTTTGTAGATGTTTTTTGTTTGTGCCACTGTTTCCTCGTTTGTTTTGTTTAGTTATTTTATTTTATTTATTTATTTCATCTTTTGATGATTTTTCGTGTTTGGTTTTGTAGATGTTTTTTGTTTGTGCCACTGTTTCTCTTTTGTTTTGTTTAGTTATTTTATTTTATTTATTTATTTCATCTTTTGATGATTCTTCGTGTTTGGTTTTGTAGATGTTTTTTGTTTGTGCCACTGTTTCTCGTTTGTTTTGTTTAGTTATTTTATTTTATTTATTTATTTCATCTTTTGATGATTCTTCGTGTTTGGTTTTGTAGATGTTTTTGTTTTGCCACTGTTTCCTCGTTTGTTTTGTTTAGTTATTTTATTTTATTTATTTATTTCATCATTTGATGATTTTTCGTGTTTGGTTTTGTAGATGTTTTTGTTTGTGCCACTGTTTCCTCGTTTGTTTTGTTTAGTTATTTTATTTTATTTATTTATTTCATCATTTGATGATTTTTCGTGTTTGGTTTTGTAGATGTTTTTCGTTTGTGCCACTGTTTCCTCGTTTGTTTTGTTTAGTTATTTTATTTTATTTATTTATTTCATCTTTTGATGATTCTTCGTGTTTGGTTTTGTAGATGTTTTTGTTTGTGCCACTGTTTCCTTTTGTTTTTTGTTTAGTTATTTTATTTTATTTATTTATTTCATCATTTGATGATTTTTCGTGTTTGGTTTTTAGATGTTTTTGTTTGTGCCACTGTTTCCTCTTTTGTTTTGTTTAGTTATTTTATTTTATTTATTTATTTCATCTTTTGATGATTTTTCGTGTTTGGTTTTGTAGATGTTTTTGTTTGTGCCACTGTTTCCTCGTTTGTTTTGTTTAGTTATTTTATTTTATTTATTTATTTCATCATTTGATGATTTTTCGTGTTTGGTTTTGTAGATGTTTTCGTTTGTGCCACTGTTTCCTCGTTTGTTTTGTTTAGTTATTTTATTTTATTTATTTATTTCATCTTTTGATGATTCTTCGTGTTTGGTTTTTAGATGTTTTTGTTTGTGCCACTGTTTCCGTTTGTTTTGTTTAGTTATTTTATTTTATTTATTTATTTCATCATTTGATGATTTTTCGTGTTTGGTTTTGTAGATGTTTTTGTTTGTGCCACTGTTTCCTCTTTTGTTTTGTTTAGTTATTTTATTTTATTTATTTATTTCATCTTTTGATTGCCACTGTTTCCTCGTTTGTTTTGTTTAGTTATTTTATTTTATTTATTTATTTCATCATTTGATGATTTTTCGTGTTTGGTTTTGTAGATGTTTTTCGTTTGTGCCACTGTTTCCTCGTTTGTTTTGTTTAGTTATTTTATTTTATTTATTTATTTCATCTTTTGATGATTCTTCGTGTTTGGTTTTGTAGATGTTTTTTGTTTGTGCCACTGTTTCCTCGTTTGTTTTGTTTAGTTATTTTATTTTATTTATTTATTTCATCATTTGATGATTTTTCGTGTTTGGTTTTGTAGATGTTTTTTGTTTGTGCCACTGTTTCCTCGTTTGTTTTGTTTATTTATTTTATTTTATTTATTTATTTCATCATTTGATGATTTTTCGTGTTTGGTTTTGTAGATGATTTTTGTTTGTGCCACTGTTTCCTTGTTTGTTTTGTTCAGTTATTTTATTTTATGTGTTTATTTCAGCATTTGATGATTTGTTGTGTTTGGTTTTGTAGATGATTTTTGTTTTTGCCACTGTTTCCTTGTTTGTTTAGTTTAGTTATTTTATTTTATGTATTTATTTCATCATTTGATGATTTTTCGCGTTTGGTACGTTTTCTAAGGAGTTATCCTACGCTATTCGTTTGATTAAACAAAGAGTGATTAATTTTTGTCTCAGTATGATTCGGTTCAAGAATGATAAAGCTTTAAATACGATTATCATGTGTTTATATATTACTTTATTTCTGTAATTATTTCCATTGAGTGAATCTCCAAATGATTAAAAAATGCTAAAGAAAAGTGATTTTGCACTTGATCTTCACTGAGTTGTTTCTATTCGAGATGAATTTCTTTAACACCGGAATATAAGTGAATGAAAGTGTCATAGGGTCAGCGGGAAGTGTTTGTGGGCGCAAGAGGGTAAGAAGAGGGAATAAAACTGTGGGTGGTGAGCTGAAGAGACGGGAGGTTCAGTGAAGGAAAAAGAGATTACTTGGGGTGCAATTGCAGGGCGGAAAAGATCTTGTAAAGATATTCAAGAGGAGGAAGGAGAGAGAGGAATGGTAGGCAAGTGATGCAAATGGAGGGAAGAAGGTAAGCGAGATCTTCTAGGAGGTTATAAAATTCTTTTACAGAAATGTAAATGAATAGAAAAAAGACCGGGAAGTGATGACTGAGAAAAATAGATGCAAATGGAAGATGATAATATCTGAAGTGGATGCAGCCCTGAGTTAATGGAACGATTATTTTGAAGAATGGTGAATGTGTGACAGAAGGGAGTGAAAGCTGAATGGTGCACTCATTAGAACAGTTTCTTTAAGTTTGAGATTGTTTCTGGAAATGACTGTCGGGGGAGATGGGCTGGGGCCATTAAGAGGTTGAAGAATGTACAAACATCAAGAGCACATATGTTTACAAGTAAGATGCTGCATATGGTAGTGATAGTGTTAGTGAGTATCTGAGGTATTTCTAGATGCGAAAAAATTGCTAAAAAGGGATGAGTAAGAGTAATAGTTGTGGCCTTGATAAGGCAAAGTTGATAGCGGCTGCAATGAGAACTGTGGGGACATAAGGTATACAATTATTAGGTCATGGAATGTCATGGCAAGATATTGATTGAGCAAGACAGATGATAGAAGGACTGGTAGGAAAAGAATCGTTTGGTGTCAGGAAAGGGAGGGAATATATAGATCGAATTACTTTTATGAAAGAGTAATATGAGAAGTTTGAAAGTAAAGGGTAAAGGCTGCTTCTGTTATACTCACTCTAAACTAATCAGGAAATTGAATTGAATGTGGCAGTGTAGAATATATTGAGAATACTTGGTATAGAAGGTAAGCTGTTGCGAGTGATGGAATGTATATTTGATGAAAGTCGAGCTTGTGTTTCTTTTAGTAGATAAGGGAGTTAATGGCTTCGTGTATAAGTGGTCTGGGACAAGAGTGTGCTCTCTCTATGGGGTTTGATATCTTATAGTTATAGTAATACGAGAAATCAGATTAGAAAATTAGGCCAAGTCTAAGTTGCTTAATAAGTAAAGGGAATTTTGACGAGTGTGGAATGGTATATGTATGTAGGTGATGCAACATTTATAAGGAATAGTAAATTAAAAATGTAGAATTAATGATAGAGTGGAGAATATAGAGAGTAAATTATAGTGAGCAAGTGCGGGGTCATTAGGGCAAAGAGAAAGTATTGAAGCGGTTGATTCGTATGTGTATTTGGAAGTAATTATAACGGATGATGGTTTAGCGAGGTAAAAAATAGTTTAAGCTAGACTGGTAGCAGGATTTGTACAGAGGATTTGGAAGACAAGTTGGAAATGTATGAAGGGATTGTTAAACTAACTCCAGTGGAGTGAAGAGTGGATAATGAATGTGAATGAGAGGAAAAGTTGTTCATGAATTGTTTGCATAGGTAATGTGTCGCAAGAAATGTTGAAATGATGAGAATTTGGAGATTAGCAGAAGAACCACCGAACAAACTGTCGTAGTGAAAGAATGAATTATAGTTATTTAAGGTTTGGACATGTGGAGAGTATCTAAGACAGAAGCGTACGATGCAATTTTAGTTTTAGAAAACTATTGTTCCAGCTTTGTCTGTCCGTCCGTGCTTTTTCCCCCGCCCTCAGATCTTGAAAACTACCGAGGCTAGAGGGATGCAAATTGTTATGTTGCTCATCCACCCTCTAATCATCAAACATACCAATTTGCTACCCTCTAGCCCAGTACTTTTTATTTTATTTAATGTTAAGGTTAACCATAATCGTGCGTCTTGCAACGATATAGGACAGGCCACCACCGGGCCGTGGTTAAAGTTTCATGGGCTTCGGCTCTTACAGCATCATACCGAGACCACCGAAAGATAGATCTATTTTCGGTGCCCTTGATTATACGCTGTACAGAAAACTCGACTGCGCCGAAGAAACTTCGGCGCATTTTTTACTTTTTTTTTATAACCGTCAGTTATGGGATGGACGAAGCAATTTCTCTAGTCTAGTCTTTTTCCTGCAAAGTGAGTAGCATATGATATACATATATATATATATATATATATATATATATATATATATATATATATATATATATATATATATATATATATATATATATATATATTATTATATATATATATATATATTTATATATATATATATACACAGTATATATATGTATATAATATATACATTATACTGTATATATTTATATATATATATATATATATATATATATATATATATATATATATATATATATATATATATATATATATATATATATATATATATATATATGCAGCTTGAAACAGAACAAGTATCGAATCATCCCTGTCGGAAAGAGAGGAAACTTGAGAAAATGATACTTCTGCTCTTGGAAGAGGGAAGATTACAGGAACTTGGACACAGGGGAGCAGGGAGAGGATTTCAAAGTTTAGGAGTAGAGGGGAAAAAAACCGTTCATTGATTACTGACCTCCGCAGGGAATACTCTCATCAACAAATTGACACGCCTGCTCAGAGAGACATTCATGTTGTGCAGGGGGTCTGCGGTATAGAGATTCAGGGGTGACGTTTTTATTAACCGCATTACAAGTAAAGTTTAGAGTTTAAAGTGGCATGTTCGAAGTAACATTCTTCCGCTTAAGTGCGGCTTTTATGGCATCAGCTGGTGTGCGCTAGTACCAGAAACAGCGACCTCTGCTTATGAAACGAAATTATGCTGGAGTAAGAAGGGAATCAAAGAGGAGAAACGAACTTAGCTTACCTTCCAGATAAATCAAAGGGAGGGTAGGAAGCGAGAAGGGTTCCGGATCTGGAAGACTGGATTGGTTTAAACATAGGACCTGGACGTTCCAGTGCATTCAGAATATAACAAACGGCCACCTTTCTTTCAAAGGGTCCTCTCGAAAATGAAAGGGTGGTCTCTCTTTCATAGTAGAGGGGGGGAGGGGGTTTCTTTTCTCAATAAACACGTAGCTATGAAGGGTTGTGTAAGCGAGTCTATTTTTGTGAAGAGTCCGTGAGGATTTGATCGATACGGACTCTATTTTTTCTTGATTTTTATAAATATCCAGAGTCCTTGTGTGTTTATGTGCATTTCGTCCTGGTATTAAAAAGTTATTTGTGGCCAGGCTTCTGAGGTCGTCACGTTCAAGAGCGCGCTACTAAATTCGTCATTTATATGTATGCATATATTTCATCAAAAGGCCATTTCCTCAAAAACGGAGTGATTTCAGAGAATAAAAATCATTGCCTCTCTCTCTTTCCACACACACACACACTATATATATATATATATATATATATATATATATATATATATATATATATATATATATATATGTATATATATATATATATATATACATATATATATATATATATATATATATATATATATATATATATATATATATACATACATACACACACAAACATATTCACACACATATACACACACACACATACATATATATATATATATATATATATATATATATATATATATATATATATATATATATATGCACACATACATGCGTACGTGCTTCGAACTTTTTCAAGTGATTAATGTATATCGAAATCATCAAATGAGAATATTTAGCTTTGTTGGTTCGGTGACTTGTCAATTAAGTATTAAGTAGATTGTTATTACACTCCTACTAGGTATTATGTCAGGTTCCCTTATTTAGAAATCCAGCGAATTATATGAAAAGTTAAAGATGCATCATGGTCACATAAAGTTGTTATGTTTTGATGTAAACTCTCGATTAACGGAGTACCTGTGCAAGTCATTTGAGATTTTTTAAAGGAACCAATAGATAGATGTATTCATTCAATTTCTAAAATCGTGTATATTAGGAAATGTATTTATTGCGGATGGAAAGTTTTATAAACAAATTTTTATGTTTGCGCTTGGAAACCCATGGTCTTTACTTTAAAGAAACTTATGCACGAAATTCTTGAAATCATGCGTTTTATCTCAAATTTTTAGATTTTTAATTGTATAGTCCACATGTGTCCATGTGGCCTGGACTGTATAGATCCTCTATCATAATTACAAAATTCCAAGAGGTTAATGCTTGAAATATCTTCGAAAAAGATAATAAATGCTGATTTTATTTGCTTTTAGTAATTACGTTGTTAATGAGGACTGAATATGGCGTGAAATCTGATGTCCTGTAAATAGGAAACCAACATTCATATATCATTGTTTTTCAAATCATATTCCAGTAAAACGATTAGTATTTTCTTGTATGTTTCTTCGTGCTTGTAGATATTTTAGCACTGAATATATTGATGGCCAGAGAAGTGGATGTTGGACAGTAAAATATATTAAACTGAATGTTCCCTAAAAACTGCCGTGATGAAATAAGCAAAATTTCACAGTGATTTTACTCCTCTGTTTAGGCAAAAATACTACCAGTTAATTGATTTGTTTAGCCAGGCGAAAGATAATGCTTTTTTTCTGGTGATCATGAAGCACAACTCCTTATTAAAAAAGAGTTGCGTTATAAGGTGCGTGATGTGGTTTATGTTGGCCAGACATGCTTCTCAGGAAAAATAAAACAACATGAGTCTAGTTCAGGTATGGCGAATGAGCCGAGTGCTGCATTTAAACACTAACAAAATTCTAATCCCGATATTAGCTGAGAAAAGTCACAAATGCTACACAAGTGTAGTAGTCCAAAAGAACTGTTAATTATTGAGGCATGTATTAACAAGTAAACAAATACCGTGAATTTGAACAACAGTCTTTAAAAATCAAAGACTAGTTTGTAAATCCTATGGGCAGTTGCTCTACTCGATCCCTGCACTAAAAACATAATGTTCATTTACATATTTGATTGCACCTTTTTTTAAGTTTTTATAATTGTTGTTCTGCCTATTATCATACTGGTAGCCGTTGTATAGCAGCGATACTTGTTTCTCTATGTACATTTTTATTCAGTTACTTATGCCTTGAAACAGAGACGAAATCCTTTGAGGGTAACATTCAAAAGCACATTTATATGTACATATACTCGTACATATACTATGTGTATATATATATATATATATATATATATATATATATATATATATATATATATATATATATATATATAATTTCTATAATAGGATATAAAGTAAAACGTTATATAAAACATAAGCAGAGTATATGGCCAGGAGGGAGGGTAAAACATTGGAATGAAAGATTTTCGCCTTGATGATGCATACACTTTCCTCATAGCCATGTAATCTCTCTCTCTCTCTCTCTCTCTCTCTCTCTCTCTCTCTCTCTCTCTCTCTCTAAATATATATATATATATATATATATATATATATATATATATATATATATATATATATATATATATATATATATATATACTGTATATATGTATTTTCTACTATTGTATCACCTCACATGACGGAATGATTCTCCAAACAGTTAAACGATGATCCGCCAACACGTCGTTATGGAAAACGCATCGAATGTTTAAACGCAATGCCAGCATTAAAAAGCCAGTGATCAACGTGTTTACCTCAAAATTTGGTTTATGCAGATTAAATCTCATCCCCTTCAAACAAACGGCTAGCAAAAATCACCACCCCGAATAGAATATTCATATCCAATTCGTCCAATTTTAAGTGGTTAGAAATTGGAGCGCTCCAATTGCTCAACGTCCGATAGTGAATTGGCTGGGGAGGAGCCGATCAAACACGGTTATAAAACTCTTTTGATGGATACTGAATTATTCCTTCGGAAAAATGAGCGAGAAAATAATATTGAAGAGAAAGCTCGTAAAAACATGCACGTAATGTACCTAGTATAACTCACACACATATGTATATATATATACAGTATATATATATATATATATATATATATATATATATATATATATATATATATATATATATATATTATATATATATATACAATGTATATATATATACATATATATCTGTTTATCTATCTGAGGGTGTTAACTTTTCGCTTATCATTTGAGCTTTTCAGTCGAGAAACATGCCAAGTGCCATTTTTTAAAATATAATAAATTAAATTAGAAAATACTTTGACCTAGGATGGCGCTTGGCATGTTTCTCGACTGATAGCCACATTTAGTCTTGTTCTTGTGGAGTGACCGGTAGCGCAAAACTTTGCGCTACCCCAGCTGTGATTCATCACAATCGACTAACTACTAGTATGTAAATCACTGCCTAGGTCAACAGGGGCAGAATGGGGTTTAACGGGACGTGTCTTAGGTATTCCGTCTCGTTCGGGAATAGAGTCATGAGTCCTCTTTCTGGTGAGAACACTATATATGTATATATATATGTATATATATATATATATATATATATATATATATATATATATATATATATGTATATATATATATGTATATTATATGTATATTATAAATATATTTATATAATATATATATATATATATATATATATATATGTATATATATAAATTATATATATGTATATATATACGTAAATGTGTGTGGAAATATTTTTGAGAGTAATTTAGGAAATGGACCATTCTCAGTAAGTCGACCCATTTGGAAAAAGACTGAGAATGAGGCCTTTTATATAATGGCATTAAATGTCAGGCCACTGTGTAAGTAGGCCATTATTATGACCTGCAATCGTGCTTGCCTTTTTGCTAAAAGACTTCGCCATAATTGTGTCATTTATCTCTTCTTTATTTTTCATTCTGAGTTTTGTGAATGTTTCATGTAATTAGTTTGTTTTCTTTTCCATTTTAATGGAATTATTTGACATTGATTTTAGCGCCTCCATTTTAATACATTTTGGTTCTTTTAATTTATTATAACTTTTTACGCATTTCCTTATCAACCACTTTTATTGTTGTCTTAATGAAATGCAGGACTTTGACAAACCTTTTTCTTACCAGATGAAATTCTTAACCTAAGATTTTCTTTGCGTTAGATCCAATCTCGGAGTTTTCGTCCACAATAGGCCTACCTGGAACTTTGATCATCGCTTCAAAGGCGCAGCGGGAAAGAAAGAAAAAGATAGAAAACAGAAAAAAGAAAAGGAAAACTTTTGTGACTTGGTTAAAGGAATGTCAACTTTGTCCTCTGACCGACATTTTCTTGTGCAGCGAAATTATCAGATTCTTAATGTTTATATCTTCTCTCTCTCTCTCTCTCTCTCTCTCTCTCTCTCTCTCTCTCTCTCTCTCTCTCTCTCTCTCTCTCACACACACACACAATGCATGTTCTCCACTGTTGTCCAGTTACTTATCGAATGTCTCTATGTATTACACTGATCTTTTCATTCGCTATTCCTGACTGGCTTAAAATTTACTTTGTATTCTAGATGTCTGTCTCGAATGTATACTGTTTTTATTGTATCCTTTAAGGTTTGTCCTTTTTCTCCTTTCACGTTCATTGTTATCTAATATAGTTCTTCCATTTCATGTATAGCTTTTTATAAATTCTGTCCCTATTTCTGTCGTGTCCCGAACTTTCTTTTTCCAGGCTACCTGTCTAATTCCTGTCCAACCTTAATAGTGTAACTTCTTTCTAACTCTTTCCTGAAGGAGCCAGCCAACCCTTCCCTTCTCGTCGTTACCTAAAATATGAACCGCCCTCCACCTATTTCGCTCTTTTTTTTTTTCTTTCAGCTCCGCTCTCTCTCTCTCTCTCTCTCTCTCTCTCTCTCTCTCTCTCTCTCTCTCTCTCGTTCCTCGTTGGACGGGTCGATATCGTTCTCGGATAGCACTGTGCTGGGCCCGAGTTCGATTCTCCTACCGGCCAATGAAGAATTAGAAGAATTTATTTCTGGTGATAGAAATTCAGTTCTTGGTATAATGTGGTTCGGATTCCACAATAAGCTGTAGGTCCCGTTGCTAGGTAACCAGTTGGTTCAGCCACGTAAAATAAGTCTAATACTTCGGGCCAGCCCTAGGAGAGCTGTTAATCAGCTCAGTGGTCTGGTTAAACTAAGGTATACTCTCTCTCTCTCTCTCTCTCTCTCTCTCTCTCTCTCTCTCTCTCTCTCAGTCGCATGCATTGCTCTCGCTCTGTCTATCTTTGGTCTTGATATTTCAGAACAGAGACTTTTCTCTTTTGTTACGTATTTTCAAAATACTTTTGACGAGACGTTCAGCCCGTTTGTATGTTTCTTCATGGTTTTATGTGGTCATCTTCTCTTTCGTGTTTTCAGCTTTCTTCTGTATTTATGACTATCTGTGCATGTTCGTTTGGCTTGCGAATGCTTTCATTTGCTTTGTGATGCCATATAACTCTCCTGCATAGATATGCAACTTGTCTACACAGTAATTGCACGTTTTTACATTATCGCGTAATTTCTGTGGATCGCTAATTGCAAATGAACGCTTCTGCGTTGATATTCAACTCATAACCAAAACAAATAACATCTTTTCGTTATTATATGCAACTTTGCATCGTACCGCTTTTTTCACCCCTTCAAGTATAAATTTATCACGGTTATATTCCTCGTGTTCTTACCCATTTGGAACGCCCATGTATATTCAGTTTGTTTTCGAGTTTATTTCATCAATAACTCCTACCGGACACCCACGCGTAGGGAACCGAATTAAAAGATGATTATTCCCGTCATGTTTATACATGAGGTCTCTGTTGTTTTCAACTAAAAAACAACGCATGAAATAGATTTACCGGATCTCCTGAGGTAATTAGGCCGAGATTTTTGTTTTGCGAGTTGGGCAGTCTCACTTTGCTTTTAATTTCTCTTCTTGCTGGTTTTGCTATTATCAAAGTGAGTACTTTGTTCGGCGTTCGTTTTACTTTTGGGTAAGATTTTTATAAGAAAAAATTCAATGGGTAAGGTTTTATAATGTTCATTACTTGTAATTCAGTTTTCCTTGGAATGCATTTTCATCTTTTAAGCGCTCCCAGTCAGTATATGTATATATATATATATATATATATATATATATATATATATATATATATATATATATATATATATATATATATATATATATATATATATATATATATATATATATATATATATTATATATATATATATATATATATGTGTGTGTGTGTGTGTATGTATATTTGTGTGAATGTATGTATGTGTGTGTTTGTGTATATGTGTGTATATGGGCAGCGGAATTTCTCTGGAGCGTTTTGTGTGACGTAGCGTTAAAGGCGATGATTCATATATATATTTTATATATATAATTTACATTAGCTAGTGTTTAGATATAATATAAATATGAATGAAATTTTTTTCTTTTAGCTTTTAGTTTATGTAAAAGGTATGATGCATTCATTATATTCTATTCTGTGGGATGCTCGCGTCTCTCAGTAAACTATAACTTATCTACCAAACTATATCTGTTATTTCAGTGTTTATTTTTTTTATTACCTCCAGGGTTTACTCCATTTTTGGTGAAAATTAGTGTATTCTATACCGTTTGTATGTGTAATTATTCCAAAATTTGATCTGGAAATGGAGTAAGAAGAAATAGAACTTTCTTTTATGATAAATAGTCCCAGTTTTTTCTTTTGGCTTTTGTATAAACGTCAGTATCTCTTCATTTGAAGACCCCTTAAATTCCCCTTACTTTTAAACTTTTATTTTGTATTCCGCTGCAATGAAGCATATGCTGTAAATTTATCTTCCGTTTTTATTGGTGTGTGTTACTGTATATTATAGTTTTGATATCCGATCCATTAATATATTAGAGTAGAGCATATCGTTGTTATTGCTTTTCAACCCTAGGACAGCTGAATTATGCATGAAGCTTTTGTCGTGCACTTTAGAGGGTTTTGATACGAACGAAACTCGTTCCTGACTCTTTCCACCTCTCACTTATTCATTTATGCATATCGTTTATACTAATTTGACCTTAGGTATAAAAAGAAAATAAATTTTTTTATTTAGTCTTTTTTTGGTTGCCGATCCCTCCCCACGTGTCTACCGTTCATCAGTCTGCATTTCTGTCGGTTCTACCTCCTCTATGTCCGTTCAACCGCAATAATTGAGGTTTTAATTTTATTTAGCAGTATATTCTTGATATCTTCTTCATATATACTGCGAATGAGGGGAATTCATCACTAGCCTACGGATCCAATGTCAAGTTCATATTTGAAAGGCAAGATCAAATTGGACTTTTCCCCGTGCTATAACTGATGAACTGTGTGAGGTAGATATTCCATTTTGGCGTGCATAATACACTATTGAACCCTACATGCAGAGTGAGGTTAAGGTTATATGTAAGGAATTTTTCACCACAGGTGCATTGTTTCAGAAAAAAAAAATCTTGTTCTTGCAGATTTTTTCGTCATTTTTTTTTTAATCGTACAAAATGTCCAGCTTTGAAATAATGCGCATGTCTTAATATTTTACATAGTAGGTCCTCCATGCCAGAGGACCATAAGTCTCTCTCTCTCTCTCTCTCTCTCTCTCTCTCTCTCTCTCTCTCTCTCTCTCTCTCTCTCTCTCTCTCTCACACACACACACACACACACACACACACACACACACACACACACACACAGAAGAGTGTTCCATTCGAAGTTAAGATATAATCAGCTGGATTTGATTCGATTAATATTCAGAATCATTCGTTGTGTTTTTTTTTTTTGTCGAGTACATGAATATTTACTCTACTTTTCATACTTCGTTATTTCCTTTATTCATATTTTTCGTAATTCTATGTAAGAGAAAAGATTTACTTTTACGTTCTCTGTATTACCGTTTTGTCTACCTTACAGCAGAAACGATATTTATCTAGTATTAAATGAATGAAAATTAATACCCTATCTGATTCGCCCCAATTAGGGGTCCATAAAAATTGGAAATTAACCGCTGCCTTTTTGTACTGACCAGATTTATGTAATAAGGAGTCTCCACTCTTTCATTCACGTCTGTAGGTTGAATTCATCTTATATTCATGCAATTGAGTCCAGGAATTATAGACTCAAGCAATTCCAACAAGAGACAGGCGCTTCAAGACTGGAAGTTCATGACAGTGACCTTGCAATGTCTGAAGTAATAAAGTTCAAGGTCAAGATAATAAAGTAAATATAAAGGGAAAAGGATCAAAATTTCAAGGTCAAGGCAGTATCAGAGATCAAGGTACTTTTCCGAATTATTTTTATAATGATAGTCGTGAATGCAAGCACTACTCAGACGCTTCTGCCCTTGACAGTATAATGCATTGTTGGAAAATTCAGTTGAAGAATTTTGTGATTTGAATGGATTTCTCCGATGTGGGTTTTGGAAAAATAATGCGGGGTGTGTTTATTGTGCAAAAGTGAGTCGGAAATTCATTCGGAGTTCATCACCAACTTTTTTTTTACTTTTTCGTAATCCTCCTCTTTATCATTGTGTAGTTTTCATCACACATGTATTATTGTTGATTTTTTACTTTTGAAGATAAAATACCCTAGAAAATTCTTGCTGCAGAGATTTTGCTTGATGATTTTTTTCTTTTAGCCATTGGCAGAAAGAAATTTTCAATACTTTATTCGATTCTCCAACATTTTCACTGGATTTTATTGGTGCTTAAGATAATTTTAGTTTTTTACCCCCCAATCCAGATACTAAATAGTAAGGTTTCCTTTTCCCAGGAGGGCAGGCTCACATGTCATTTCTTCTTTGTAAACATATGAATGAAATTCAGTTAGTCACAGTTTTACATTTTGTTTACCTTTCAGCGAAAGTTATATTTTTATGAAGGCTAAGTCGTCCTTCAAATCATATTATGTTTTCTTGCTAATTAAAAGTGCTTTGTCTGTTGTAATGTGAATGTCAATTTTTTGCAGTATAGCTTCCTGTTCACTTTGTAGTGTTTTAAACATGTCTCCTTAATCTTCTTTTATTTTTAATTTTTAGGGATGGTTAAACTCACAGACGTCTTCTAGTTTCCAATTCAGATAAAAAGACAAAAGATAGAAAGCAACCGGAATTAAAAGAAATATCCAATTAAACATCTGGACATTTTTGGCGTGATGAAAAAAGTAATTTCCACTCCATTAGGTTTTTTATTCCCTTAGGTAATAAAGATGGCTAAGTGGAAGACACCTAATAAAAGACGGATCTCTCTCTCTCTCTCTCTCTCTCTCTCTCTCTCTCTCTCTCTCTCTCTCTCTCTCTCACTTCATGCTGTTTGCCTTTTTTTCTCAGGATATTGCCTTTTTTTTTAATCGTTAAGTAGACGACTGTATGTATTTTCACTGTAACGTCAATTTTATGACGTCTTTTTACTATCTCGGTGTTTGGCCTTTTTTTTTGAGATAATTATCTTTTCTTTAGTTTTCTGATAAAAACTCCTCCTCCTCCTCCCCCATCATCATCATCTCTCTCTCTCTCTCTCTCTCTCTCTCTCTCTCTCTCTCTCTCTCTCTCTCTCACACACACACACACACACACACACACACATAGGGAATGACTCAAGAAAGCTCTGTGATTCGATTTAGATTACTTTGTGACGCCGTGCATTTCTTCATCTTTGGGTATCTCACCACAGTAGAGTTGGGTATCTCACCACAGTAGAGTAACTTTTTGCCAACTGCTTGGGGTCGATCTCGGGGCTCTTTAATATATGCTCTGTTTTGAATCTTGAGAAGCAAATTCAAGAATGATTTTGCGTATATTAATGGTAGAAAATTACATTTATCTAAGGCTTTTTACCCGCGACAGAAGTTGATGTATTGTGTCATATAAAAATCATAACGATCTTCGGAGTGTGCATCAGTCGTAAAGGCTTCTTTTGCCAACTTATTACAAGGATTAAAAAAAAAAAAGCTTTCTACAAGGCAGTGAATGATCTTATATTGAACACGATCATAAATTTATGAACTTTAAGTAATTGTGTGAACATTTCTTCTAAGAACCTTTGACTGTGTTATCCGCGAGCAAAGCTAGGATACTGCTGTTCACGTGGAGGGCCTGTCGGCCACAGATGTGGGCTTCTTTTGGATGACGTCTAAGAACCTGCCTTTATGGCTCTTGTGAACACGGGTTCCGTTTCATGGCAGTCTAAGTAGCAGTATGTTTGTCTCAGACACAGTATATGGCTTTTCAGTGCGAATTCTCTGTAAAGTTAAGTATACCTTAGTTTAACCAGACCACTGAGCTGATTAACAGTTTTCCTAGGGCTGGCCCGAAGGATTAGACTTATTTTACGTGGCTAAGAACTAATTGGTTACCTAGCAACGGGACCTACAGCTTATTGTGGAATCGGAACCACATTATATCGAGAAATAAATTTCGATCGCCAGAAATAAATTCCACTAATTCTTCATTGGCCGGCCGGAGACTCGAACTCGGGCGTAGCAGAGTGCTAGCCGAGAACTCGTACCGACTCGTCCAACAAGGAACTATGAATTCTCTGTCCACAAGGGTTCGTGCAGTTTCACTATCAGAAATTTATTTCTTCTCTGTCTCTGCCAGGCACTCTTAAATCAAGGAATGTGACCTAGTCATCTTACTGGCAAGACTTTGTCTTCTGAATAGCGAACCTTGCATAGCATGTTGGTGCTTTCTTGCCAGAGAAGGGCACCCTTTTCTAAATCTTTCTTTGATTAAGTCTGTAAGTCACAGATCACTTGGGCACTACACGTGTTTCTTTAGAGTTGGACCCTTGGAAAGAGGGTGTAAGCAAAGGTGTTTGATGGGTTTCAAGTGAGGAACTTAAATTACTTATATGAGTATTCTTTTCACCGGGTGTCTTGTGACGCTAAGGAAAAGCAGGAGAGCAGGAAGCCTATCTTTAAGACGAAATCTTGACAGGTTACGTGAAAAGTGTCTTATTCTTTTATTTACTTATATTTAACATTTTTGCTTGTTGCATTCAAGTTTACGCTAATGATGATAATTTCAACAGAAAACAAAAATTAAAATTTTTAAAAGAAAATTTAGTATTTACAATAAATTTAGCTAGTCAATAAAGATGCAAATTTATTGTTGTTGCAGAGCAAGACCTAACATTTTTCATTTAATATCCATCAGTTATATAGGAATTCAAAAAGAAAATTGTTTACTGATTGTATCTATGCATACACACACACACACACACACACACACACACATATATATATATATATATATATATATGTATGTATGTATATATATATATATATGTATGTATATATATATATATATATATATATATATATATATATATATATTTATATTATATTTATAAAAGAGTAGCAGTAAGTGAATATCAATTTACGTATTTATAAATACACGATGTATGTGTCATCGCATGCGTTTGCTCTTGTGTCTGAAATCCCAGTTCCAATGTTTTCCATTGTCAAAATATGAAATTGATTCTAAGTGCAGTAATGGTTTCCATCCTATTCTTGTTCTTTTTCTCTCAATTTTCAAATTAATTTTGTGTCAATCTTCCATTTCCTTTGTGCTGAATTAAAAAAATCTCTCTTTCTCCCTCCATGAAAAAATGGTGAAAATCAAAATTTTAGTTATCTCCCCTGACTCGCAACATCTGAATCTCGTCCACCCACTTTTGCATTCAAAAATGCATTATTTTAACACGAATGCATTCTCTTTCTCTCTTTATCCTTGTTTTTCTTCTCTTTGTCTATTCCACACACATACACGCACACTCACACGTCCATTAGTATTCTTGTCTGCGGTGGAAAGAGTGCGTGAGCAGGCATGTATCTGCTTTGGAATTCCATTCGTAGGTCTCGCTTTAATGTCTGGTCCCATCTAACTGTTACACTAGCACCCTCTCAATGGCCCTGCTGTGTTATGTTTTATGTATTTTGTTTCATTTGTTTTCGTCTATTTTATCTGCTATGATTGCGTGGTGATAATTCGTTGACTATATTTTTTTGGGGGGGTTCTGCACACAAGGGCCATTCTTTTTTTTTCCGTTGTTGTATTTCTGTTTAGGTACTTTTGTTTAGGTAGAGGTAGTTAAAGTTATGTAGTTATTAGGTCTCTCTCTCTCTCTCTCTCTCTCTCTCTCTCTCTCTCTCTCTCTCTCTCTCTCTCTCTCTCGTTGGCATGTTTATTTTCTTATTGCTTCATTATCACCAGTTGTCGTACGAGTTACTCTTGATCATCATCAGATGATGATGATGGTGCAGGATATTATGGTGATACTTATTACCTATAAGTCGATTTATGCGTAACTTCCCTCGGGAAACAGTGGATAAGGAGATGATAAAATATAGGGTAACCTTAAGTACCCACATGGCATAATTCCATGGAAGAAGGCTTGTTGATTTGGAATATATTACCATTATTATTATTATTGTTGTTGTTGTTGTTGGTGGTGGTGTTGTTGGTATTGATACTGAAAATACAACTTTGGGAAAAGAAGCGAAAATACTTCGACTTGCAAAGCCTATTTTCACGGAGCAGAATGCTTGATGTGAGAAGACTAAAGAGGACAAAAAAGAAAGAAAGAAGAGACGAGCAAGGAGTAGAATTAAAGCCGAATGTATCAAGTTCTGAGTAACAGTAAATTGAATATAAACTATGAACAACAAATGACAAAGAACAAAATGTTCTGTTCGGTGTACGAGAAATCGTAAGTTCGAGTACACAGCTGCAGCCGTCAATGAACAGGTTAGGTATCTAGCAGGTTTGAAGCAGATTGCTATTGGTAACATGTAAAATTTACCTCCTGCTCCATTCTTGCCATGAACAATAATGTTCGACGGAGCTGTTTATTCAATCATGTTACTGGGTAACAGTATAAGCGCCGCTGTACATAGAACTTTCGTTTACAAACTTCCTCATTTCTAAACCTTTTTTGTTTGCAAACATCATGTCTGTGCACCCCCACAGTTTCCTAAAAAACCTGAGCTTCTTTAGGAGAATTTTGATGCGGGCCAGGATTCCGGAAATTGAATAATTTAGCTCCCCATCAACTATGGGTGGCAATAAAGAAAGACGAACGGTTTTAGATGTTGCCAATTTGTCACTTATGAGAATGATATTCTCCTGGCCCATGGTGCTTCTTGAAGACAAGGTAACCAATACCCAGGTGTGGTCATCTGTCCTGAGGATTCTTCTGAACACAGGCATACGCCTACATATCCCGGTAGACAGCTTTAAGCTCCATGAATGACGTGGCACGTTCTTTAATTTGATGAACTTAGATGATAGTATGAAAACAATTCATAAACAGACCAAAGAAATCCTAGCCTATACCTGTTATTATTTTTATTGAAAGAAATCGCTGCATCAGCTGCATTGACCTTGTATAGAGTCTTCTCTATTTTCCTTATAACAGTTTTCTCGCTGTTACTACAACTGGCGAGTAACGCGCCAATGTGATTAATCAGGAGGAGTTGGTAAATAGTCATAGGTCGGCAAGGTGTTTTTCTCATGCTGATTTGTCATTGGTTGGTGGCGCATAGCAGCCTCCTGTTGGCTGGAGAAAGTTTCTCTCGATTCCTTTCTCGACGCTGTCGCAGCCCGGCAGACCTCGAGGGAGGGGCGTGACGTCACTGGGTGGTGCGTGACGTTGCGTGACGTCACGACGGCTCGGATTTTCATTGGCTGCTGCCTTGCCCGCCTCATTAGGAATTCGTTGCACAACGTCACGGCGGCTCGAATTTTCATTGGCTGCCGGGTTGTTCGTAATATTCGTATCATTGGGTATTCTTGGGCCGGGTGTGTCGTTCGGTCAGGTATTATTGACGTGTTCTGGTATATATCGTCTTAAGCTGGTGGGAAGGAAAAGCATCTCCTGCGTTGTGTTGAGTGAGGGCTTCTCTTGTTGAATAAGGAGCGCCTCTAGCAGTCGTAGACGTCGCTGGTGTGGTTCCTAATAGCTCCTTCCGGCGCATGGCATGAAAGTCTCTTGGGCAGCTTCATGGTAGTCATTTCAATGTAAGGGCCGGGGCATCCACGGGCTGGGCATGAAAATTGGTAGACCGCATTCGTCTGCTTCAAGGGATCTCTTGCTGGCGGGGTCGGATTGTTCTTCATGGTTAGGTCCCTGGTACTGTACGTCGATTTTGGTAATAGATGACAAGTTCGAGTTCTTTGTCGGTTTCAGTGTTGGTCACATTCTCCCTGATAATTTTCTTTAGTGCTTTTTCATCCTCACAGTAACATGAGTGCATTCTTGCCTTATAATGCAGCTGGATTTTCTCATGGGGATGTGGCTCTGTTATTATTATTATTATTATTGAGTAATAAAAATCCACAATTATATAGTAAATATATTACTATGTAAAAAGAACCACAGACTTTCGAACCCCTGAACGGTGTTCCTCATCAGTGTTCAGGGGTTCGAAAGTCTTTGGTTCTTTTTACATAGTAATATATTTACTATATAATTGTGGATTTTTATTACTCAGATTGTTTTTCACGAAATTGTGAATCTATTATTATTATTATTATTATTATTATTATTATTATTATTATTATTATTATTATTATTATCATGTGCATAGTCTTTCACAGCAAGACATTTGACATATCTACAATGCCTAAACAAAACAGAATATCCAGCTTTCAAAAAAGAAGTAAACAAGGAGAGGGAAAAAAAATAATACTGTGAAACAGAGCAATAGCAATTTTCCCTTCGTGTTCCAAAGGTCATACATATCACACAAAAACGCATATTATGCATTCGGCGAATACATTTCACCACCGATGTTTTTACCCATTTTCGGCCGTTCCGGTTTGTTAGGCCACGCTCCAATATTCGTGATTTTCTTGTTGCCCTGGATGGATTCCCAGACCGGTGGCGATGGTGGAGGGGATAGATACGTATGGAGGCGGGCTGGAGGGTGTTGGGGGTTGGGGATTGGGAAGGGGGGAAGGGCAGGATGAGTGGATGGAAATTCACCTTCTTGGTGGAAGAGCTGATGTGTTGCACCATTAGGGAAATATGAGTTTAAGGCGGATCCGGTTTTGCCTTTCTCTTTACCCTTATTTTTTCTCGGATGATCTCGTTTAAATTTAAAATGTTTTTTTTTTTTTTTTCAGATTGCAGTGGATTTGTATGTGACGTCTTCATAATAAGATAATTTTTTTTTTTGTTGGGACGCTTTCTCTCTCTCTCTGTCTCCTTCTCTCTCTCTCGAATTAGTAACGCCCAATCTTTCATTCGAAAATCCGTTGATTCCTAATAATCACTTAATGTGAATTAATTAACTGCGTATTCGCAGTATCTTACTTGGTGTTTCATTTTTTAAATTATTTGTAATATTAGTAGTGATAGTAAGAATAGGAAAATCATTTTATGTTTACATATATGTATGTTTATATATATATATATATATATATATATATATATATATATATATATATATATATATATATACACACACATACATACACACATAAATATAGCTCTTATTCATTTGTTGATCTAATTAGCGACTTAGCTACGTTTGGGTAATTGTGGTGTGTTACGGCACGGATGGAAAATACCATGGGGCAAGCGACTTCATCCTAAATGAATATTATTGTTGTGAAATGGAAGTCTTAAGAAGTCCTGGAAACACCCCTGTTTAAGGGGAAGTGTCTTGTTGTAATGCACACACACACATACACATGCACGCACACACACACATAAACACACACACACATACATATATATATATATATATATATATATATATATATATATATATATATATATATATATATATATATATATATATATATATATATATATATATATATATGTTTGTGTATATCTGAGAATATCTTGTAGTGATTTGGCGTCGTTTAATGAATTTTAAGCCCTTAATTAATATATATATATATATATATATATATATATATATATATATATATATATATATATTTATATTTATATTTATTTAATTTATATTTATATTTATTACCTGAAGCCACTGGGAAAGTTCAAAATGAAAGGAAAGAGTGCCAAGTATTTTCGTGTAATTTTAATACGTCTTTATGCTCCGAAGATGTGTTGAAAATACACGAAAGTACTTGGCACTCTGTCGTTTCATTCTGAACTTTCCCAGCGCCTTCAGCTAATAAACAAAATCACGTGCTTACTTTTGTGATTTCTTAGTGTGTGTGTGTGTGTGTGTGTGTGTGTGTGTATATATATTATATATATATATATATATATATATATATATATATATATA